>NC_050573.1:413278134-413578134 GCF_011100635.1 Trichosurus vulpecula | reverse complement strand
GTTTCATATTTTCAGTGATGACCAATCTTCAACAAGTAGCATAAGAAATATCATTGAGGAAATGTATATTTGGAAAAGGAGAGGAATATACAGTTATCATTCCCAACTATATGGAATAATTTTCAAGAGGGTTCTCTGGGATGAAGATCTGGGCAAAGACAATAGCTTCCTTGATTAAATTTTCTTCTGAATAAGACTACTTTCCAATGTATACCTAATTATTTAATTATTTTGTTTTAGTATGTAGATGTGTGAGTGTGAGTGTGTGTGCGTGTGTGTGTGTATCTGTGTGTGTGTGTGTGTGTGTGTGAGAGAGAGAGAGAGAGAGAGAGAGAGAGAGAAAGTCTAGAATGGATTTCTTAACCTTTTCCATGTCATGGACATCTCTATCTATCTGATAAATGCAATGGACTCCTCAGAAGAATGTTGTTAAATGTATGAAATAAAATATATAAGATTATGAAAGAAACCCATTGGACTTAAATGTATATATGTATATGTGTATATGTATATGTGTATATGTATATGTACACATACATAATTGGAAATAAAAATAATAAGTTCATAGTCTTTAGGTTAAGAACCCCTGGTCTAGATAGTTAGAAGTGTATTGTCTTTCTAATAGTTGAGATATCAAATGTTCAGGTCACCACATCCATACAGAAGAGTATTTGGAGTTCCCTGGGAAGAGAAAGAGAGGATGGCAGAATTAGAAGCAGAAAGAGCAGACTCAGCAAGTCTGAGGAAATAATTACTATGCTTTTCCCAAAGAACAGTTTGCCCTCAGCCATTCACTTCTAGATCCAGTAAATTAAAAACAAAACAAAGCTATCCAAAACTAGGCATTAAGTTGTGATTTATTCATCTATACTAAAACTTCATACTCTGAGTTATAATGTTCTATTTACACATACAGAGGCATCTATCCAACTAGACATCCCATTGGTAGCTGAAAAAGTGATAGTGTTAACAAACTGGGACCACACTGGGGGACAAACACGATGCTAGCTGAGAATGAGGTTTTTAGATGAGTCCACATCCCAAAGGCGAGATATTGGATGATGCTTTTCCAAGAACCTTGGAAAATCTACCAAGCAGCTCACAGGGGGATTTTCCTTCCTCTCCCCTGCACGTTTTGTTTACTTCCAGAGCAGGTATGTTATTACCATCAGGGGTCCCGACGCAACCTTATCACAGAGAAACAAATCAGAGCGATCACACTGTCAATTCTTGGGAAAGAGAGATTTTCCTTTCTCGAAAGGACCATCCGGCAGCCTAAAAGGAAATGTTTAACTGGTCGCTTTATACTTTCCTCCAAATAATTATGCCACTCGAGAAGCTGGTAGAGGTAGTGGCACATCCCAGGAAGTTCAATCGTTATATTAGGTGGCTTCTATACCTTTGTCTCTTTGATAAGTCTGGAAGTACACTGTGACACATCACCATATGCAGAGCATATCATATGTCATCAGCTCAACTGATATCACTGCTTAGGGGCAGGGAGGGGTGGAAACTACACAGTTATGCAGCTGTTTATTCCTTTGGATTTGCACTGACCAAGTATTCTTTTATATACAGAATGATGACGTATAGAGAGTTCTTTCCCCTGGCACGGGACCCTTTAAGTACTTAGCTGAGGACTCATTTGTTTTCAAACTTCTCCAGTGCAGAGGTTGCTGAGTGCCTAGGCATTTTCCAATGCTGACAGTTTCACTAAAAATAAATAAGTAGGGCAAAATACCTGAAATATTGATAAGCTCAATACTTGGCAAATTGATAGAACCTTAATTTTCAGTTTTTTAATTGATAAACTTGGCATACATAAAACTTCACTCCGCATCTCCTATTCTTCATTCTCCTTTCCTCACTTCCCAACCCCTTCCCACAAATGAATCACAGAAGTCTTTGGTGTGAAATCTACAGGTTTTTTTTATATTTCACAGTAATGAGGAATTATATTGAGGTACATTTTTTTCTCCTTGTTATTGAGCTGTCTGCACTGTAAACAGTGTTGGAAAAGAAGAGTTGGAAAAAATATAATAGAGCTTTGATAATGAAAATTGCCCAAATGCCTCATAAAGGGTTCAGGCTAGCAATGGGAAAGACACAAACCAATTATTTATTTATTTTTCCTTCCTCCAGAAATATTTTTAGCTTACCACATATCTTTTTCTTGTGAATGTATTTTTCCCTCTAACAAAAAAAATGTTAATGAGAAGATTGTCCACAATTAACTAAAATAAAAGAACCCCCAAACTACAGCTTGGGCTATTCCATGCAGTAAAGATTAGGAAGAAGGTGGTCCTGGAGGGGGAGGGGGCTCTTTCTGAAGAAACATTGCTCCAGGAAAATTCCTTTCTCTAACTATGATGCATCGGTTCTCTTCTGCATTGTGAACCTCCTGAAAATAGAAACTTTATGTTTAATTGATTTATTTGTAATGAATCTGGCTCAGGGTAAAGACTCTTTGAAGCTGATTGATTACTGCAACAAGCTTAAGATTTCATACCACAACAAACCTTTTTGTACTAATAAACAGTGGGACAATAAAGCTCTGGGGCATGGTGTTTCCCTTCACATTAAAGTGAGGATTTGCAACTTAAGTATGTGAGGGACATAGTTTATGTGCTCCCAAGAAGCAGACATAATGAACTATTTCTTTTAATGGCAGATTATCCCTGTTTCTATTTCCTGGAGTGAAGACCTCGCAAATTGATGTATCTGTCCTCTGAGGTTTTCAGAGAGGCATTATGGCATTTTAAAATATTAATATGAGAGTACATTTAGCTGAAAGTAGCTAGTCTGGGAGTCTCTTGTGGCTGCAATGCAGGTCACCAGAGACCTCCTGTCTCTCAAGGCAAATGATTTACTCTAAGTGTATCATTAAGATATACTTTGGGGGAATTTATGATGGTGCTTTTTCACCAAGTTATACCTTTTCCATAAAAATTTAAGTATTTTATGCTATTTTCCCCTTGCTCCTGATTCCTTAAAAACCTGGTCAGTGTCATGGGCAAATTGTAAGTGCCACCCCTCCACTCCCACTGTAGGTTCAGGCTGAACACTGATTAACTAAGACTGGATGTCACATCTTGTTATAACTTTGGAGAGCAAAAGATACCTAAGAGAATTGAAAAGAACAGCATTATTTCTCCAATGGAAAAAAGAAAATCAGGTCCATAGATGCCAAAAAATCCATTCCAGTATCTGCTGGCGACAATTAATTTAATAATTAATCCACATTCCTCTTTTTTAAAATTCCACTGTCAATGACAGATGACTTATTAGGTTAGCCTCAGACTTTTAAGATTCCCAGTCACCACAGTGTTTGACTAAGTATATCTGAGACAGAAATAGAAAATGAATCAACGTGGAAACAAAGCATATTGTCTCATTGGTCTGTATAGTAATCTTTGGCAACAAAACTTCTTACCAAAATTAACCTTTATTTACAAAGGGGTATGATGAGATCTGTCTGGCCACACAATATAAATTATGAGAAATTGAGGCAAGCATCTGTCAGTGCCTCTCATAAATGTCTTTGCTTCAATTATCTGGATATTTCAGGTCAAAACAGAGTTTGGCAGTCCAAGTTATTCAAATAATTTCCACAATCCTCCCCTTCAGTTTGTGGCTATGAAAATACAATGGCAGGGTAAAACATACCTTACTTCTAAATCTTTCATTATTACAGGCTAAAACATAAAATCCAATGATATTATAGCATTTATCTGAAGGAATAGATTACCTACTTTATTAACCTCAATGCCGGCATGATGATTTGAATTTTTTTTTAACTAGACACCAAAAGAAGAAATTTCCTAATATGGTGATCAAAGTGAAAGCTTTCAGATTTGTGATACAGTGCTTGACTTCCATCTGACTAAAGGCTTGCACCAATACTTCAAATCATCCATGATTTGATCAGTGTGCTGGTCTGTACTAATAGAAATGATAACCCTTCCAAACGTTAGTAGATTGTATTGAGTCTCAGTGGCCAAAAACAATAATCATTTCCTGGTGGCCAACTTCTTACTAACATCTAAACTTAGTTAAGTTGGTCCTTAGATTACACGCATACAGTCCATCACAGATCCCATAAATGAAGCCTTCCTAGCTGGCTAAGATTTGCCAAAGATAACACATATACAAAGATGACACATTTGAAAACTGAGGGTCAACTCAACACCACAGTAGTACTTTAATTATGTCTGACTCTAATATCTTACTGTGATGTAGAGATGATGTTTATTTAGAATGGCAACCCAGGGACAACTAAGGTAGGCTTATTGTAAGTAAGAGTAGCCTGTGTCATCTAAAACCTTGAACCTGTGATGGAATACTACTGTGCTATAAGATGAGCAGGTTAATTTTAGAAAAATATGCAAAGACTTGCCTGAAATAACGAAGAGTAAAATGAGCAGAACCAAGAGATATTGTATACAGTAACAACAATATTGTTCAAAGAACAACTGTGAATGACTAAGTTATTCTGATATTATAAATACTCAAATCAACTACAAAGGACCTATGAATAAAGATGCTGTCCACCTTCAGAGAAAGCACTAATAAATAGAAGTATGCATAGCATGGTTTTGCATACACACATATATGTGTGTGTGCATATGTGCATGAAATGCTGGCCTTCTCTAGTGAGGAGGTGAGGAAGGACAGAGGATGAGACAGTTCAGAACTTAAAATGTACCAAAAAATTGAATTAAAATTTTATAATAAAATAAAATCTTGAACCTGAATCTATATTATTATAGTGTTATTTGTGATTGTTCCTTGTGAAAAGAAGAATACTTTGATACTTAGCAACACAAACTGCCAGATACCTAGGAAGCATAGCAGAGAACCATAACCCAAAATTATTTTCTTATCTGCTCATAACAGCAGTTTACATTCCTTTACTATATATGGCCCTTGTTAAAAAGAAAGCTCTTTGAGGGCAAAGACTGCTTTGTTATTATTTTCATATTCTCGGGCCTAATGCAGTGTAAGTAAGCAGTAGGTGCTTAATAGACATTTGTTGATTGATTGCTTTGCAACTTCCAAAATGTTTTCCCCACATCTAACCTGAGAAATAGGCGTAGCAGGCATTATCATCACTATTTTATCGTTTATTTTCATATGACAAAGCTCAGGTTCAAGTGACTTGCCCGTGGTCTCACGGCAATTTAAGTAGCAGTGGTATTAGCAAAGCCAGGCCTGGAACCCAAGTCTTCTGACTCCAGATTCAGGGTTCCTTGCCTGATGACAAGTTACTCTTCAACTACTAAAGTTCTATTCCCTTGTTTCTAAATTCAACAATTTATTTTAATAACAATTTTAATTATTTGGAAAATAACCCTCCAAACTTGCTTGACAAGTTATATATCTGTCTATTCTATGACCCTAAGATGTGAATCTAAGACTAAGGAAAATAGAAATAAGGAAACAAACTCTTATTTAGTTTCCAAAACTATATTAAATGTTCCCTGGCCCTGATAATATAAAAAAGTAGCTTGATCTCTAAAGTTTATAAAATGTTACAGAGAAAAAAATAGGAAAAAAATACTGAAAGGCTTAGTTGTATTAAATGTCAAATAATGTTGTCAGGACCCATTTCCATCTCCCTAGGAGAAGGGTCAAAGCCTTTTCCCTTTTCTGAGCACCACATCACTAAGATAGTTCTATATCTTTTACTTAGGCTTCTGAACAAAGGTTGGCACAGGAGACAGTAGTGAAGAAAACTCACTAAAAGTAATAACTGAGCTGCATGGAATCTTGGGAATATAGAGAAATCTTTGTCTCCCATAGTTCAAGCTACACGCTAATAGTACAAACTACAGAAAACTTACATTTTTGTAATAAGTAATCAGAATGTTCTTTATTGCTTAAATTTTATTACTCTCTGTCTAGACCAGATCCAACTAATACTGTATTGACAAAAGATGGTATTTATATGTCAATTCTCATTCAGAGAGCATATAGGGATTTGCAGACATTACCTCATTTGAACTTTCACAACATGTCTGTGAGGTAGAACAGTGACAAGCATTAGTAATGTTAATCATAATAATAATACCAATATTTATAAAGCAATGTGCCCTGTGAATCTCAGAGCACTTGGCCTGAGCCTATCTCTGGATTTCTCACAAAAATATCAGTGATGTTTTTGGAGGGTAACTGTCATTAATTTCATATGGGGCAAGATATTTAGTATATTTTTCTTTCTTATACCCTCTTGAATTCTTTTTTTTTCCAAGTAATCAATGAGAAAATGTAGTCAACTTAATTTATGACAGGTGAAAAAGAGAGTGGTTTTCATTGGCAGCTAGATGAGGCAGTGGATAGAGCACTGGGCCTGGCATCAGGAAGACCTCATTTCACATTCTGCCTCAGATATTTACTAGCTCTGTGGCCCTCAGCAAGTCACTGAAACTCTGTTTGACTCAGTTTCCTCCCCTGTTAAATGGGTATCATAATAATAGAACATGCCTCCTAGTGTTGTGAGATTCAAATAAGATATTTGTAAAGCAAATTAGTACAGCATCTGGCATGTGGTAGGTGCTATATAAATGTTATCTTTTATTATTCATATTTTATATTGCCCAACATGTTCTTATTCTCTTAGATCAATTAAATACCAGCCATATAATGCACAATAATTTTGTAAATAATAGGTATAATCAGATTTTTTAAACAGAATTCAGAAAGAACTTTTACAATACTGTCTCATTTGAACTTCATAAGAATCCCATAAATTGGACATAACAGGGTGCCCAGGTGGAACAAATATGAATAACTCTATTTTTCCAATGAAAAATGAAAGCTCAGAAAGTTTAGCATTTGGATACCACAGGAAAATCTATTCAATGGAAAGGGCACTAGATTCAGAGTCAGAGGACATGGATTGGAGTGATGGTATTTTATGACCTTGGGAAACTGAGTTAACTTCTCTGAATTTCATCTAATTTGTTCATCTTTAAAATGAGGAGTTTAGACTCAATGATGATAATGTTTTAGCAATTAGTAATAATAATAACATATTATAGTGATGTAACATTTTTATAAAGCACTTGCTGTATGTGTATATATATATATATATATATATATATATATATATATATATGCCAAACTGTGCTAAGTACTTTGCAATTAATATCTCAATGAGCCCTAAGGTCCCTTCCAGGTGTCAACTCACCATTCTGTTTTGATTAAAGCCAATTAACGAGTAAATGACAGGGACCAGAGTAGAATTCAGTAGTATGGATTCCTAGGCCAATGTTCTTTCCTTTCAAAATGGTATCTCAATAGATGGACTACTCACTTGGAGGTTATACAAATATTATAACCCAAGGCTTCTTCACATGAATCAGCAGTAGAACAGTGACTAATGCTCACTTTATTAGCCTATGCCTTGGGCCCTCATAGTCTGAACTGAACTATATATTTAAAAATTAATATTTAGTACTTTTTGCAAAATGACACCTGTGATTTTGGATATGGACAACATGGAAATTTGTTTTGCTTGATTAGACATTTTTGTAGCAAGGGTTTGGCTTTTCTTTCACTTTCATTTGAGGGGAGAGAAGTTGGTATGGGAGAGAGAGAAGGCGGATTTTTCCTGATTGAAAAATATGTATAATTTTTAAAAAGAAAATTAATAATGAACATTTTAAAGGATCATTTTGCCCCTATTGTCATCACCAGATTGCCTAACCATTTTTCTCCAGACATCTATAGACATTTTCTTCTAATGGAAGAACACAATTTATCTGGTTTTGAATTTCACAATCATCACTGAACCTAAGCTTAGGTTCACTCATGAAATTATCAGGATTCCAGATATTTGAGGGAAAGCTTGGGAGAATTCTGCTTAGAACTACTGGGTATGAGTGAAAATGGCTCTCAGAGTATCTAGAGCAGTGGTAGGGAACCTGTGGCCTCAAGACCCCATGTGGCTCTCTAGGTCCTCAAGTGTGGCCCTTTGACTGAAACCAAACTTCACAGAACAAATTCCCTTAATAAAAGGATTTGTTCTGTAAAACTTGGACTCAGTCAAAAGGCCGCACCCAAGGACCTAGAAGGCCACATGTGGCCTCAAGGTTGCAGGTCCCCCACCCCTGATAAGCTTTAACTAACACCCAACAAAATCTGGCAATTTTGATTAATTTCCTCCTTTGATTATTTTTTGCAATTGACTGTTAAAACTAAATGGCACAGGAAATTAGAGTAATAATGTTTGAGAAAGTCACTTTCATAGGTACATTTTGTCCCAAAGCCATGGGGATGAATCATGAATGCTAGCTAGGATAGGAAATTCTTTCTGCTTTGTCTTCCCATGGTAGTGAGCAAAAGAAGACTTTAAGACCTCTGATTATCACTTTTAATCAAAGCTATAACAAATAAAAATTTGCTTAAGGGCATCTACATAAGGAAAGGGGTGCAGCCTCCCTGGCATTGCCTGATCTCAAGGTCTTCTAAAGGCCATAGGGGAAGAGGGAAGATAAGTGCAATACAGCCTAACCAATTCTAGGCAATCAATCCTAGAGCCCAACTCTCTGCTCTTAAAACCTCTGTAGAAGCAGGGGCCAAACTAGGAGGCAGCCTCCTCCTTCTCCCAGAAAATTGCACTCGTAGTCTGACTGTACTCTGACAACCATTGCTCCTCCCCATCTCCCCACAAGCCTGCATTTTTCCTCAAGGACAAGAATTCCTGGCTACATTTCTGCCTAGTATTCTTCAGTGGAAAAATGTTTTTGAGTACCTGTAGGTTGTAGTAAAAGGATGCCACTCATTGGGATCATAACTAATAGAATGGAGAGAGCACAGGACAAGGAGTCAGAAGACGTGTTCCAAGTATAGCTCCAACATCCCACTAGTTTTGTGATCTTTCCAAAGTTACTTAGCCCCTTAAGGTTTTGGTTTCTCCATCCTTAAAGTGGGATGATAATACCTGTTCAACCTAATTCACAGACTTGGGAGGATAATGTGAGCTAATGCATGTGAATGTACATTGAAAACTCTAAAATACTATACAAATGTTAAATATTATAAATAAGTGTACATTTTAAAATATTCCATTCTCTTTGGTTTCCCCAAGCACAAAGTTAGAAGTAATGGACTTTGCATTTTTCATTTTTTCATAAAGTACATTTGACTCACTATGTAGCTATTAATGCATCCCTAAGTCCCTCCAGGTTGCAGGTTTGCTATTTGTGATTATAGTTTATAGAATAAAATCATTATAATGTTCAGGGAATTATTGTTTATATCATAAATATCCAAATAAAAAATATTGTATGATTATAAAGCATTAGCAAAGAATTCAAAATATTAGAGATCTGTAATATTTGGAAAATAAAATTCCATATTTGACAATATTAGCTTCCCCTTTTGCCTTATCCTTCCATTCATAGAGAGTTGAATAGAGATAAGAACATGTGTTTGTTATCAAATTTTTAGGAATTACTGCCTCTTATAAATCCAGACCTGAACAATGTAGCTTAAGGTTGACTCACAGGGCAAAAAAAAAAAGCATCAAGAAGATACACACACACATATACACATAATATGTATATTATATATTTAAAAAGCTATTGTCAGATGGTACAGTAGTGATTTCTAATCTTGGTTTTGCAAATACTAATGGTAGTTCTAGTAATCTCAAAAGAGAGATCTCAAAATGCAATTAATTTAAATTTACCTAATTAAAGAAAAAGTTAATATAGTTCACATAGGCCTTTTTGGTAGCCTAAAGAAAGAAATTATCTCAGAAAAATAATGTATATGTATATAACAAAAGGGAATGTGATATAATTGCCTCAAAGTCAAGAAGAAAGATTCAGTTCTTATATCTGTCAGATACTAGTTGCGTGACTCTGGGCCAGGCAAAGAAGTACAGATCTGTATCTGTAGAAATTGCTCACTGGAAATTCTCTACATTAATACATCACAAGTCTAATACAAAATACATATAATATATGTGTATACATATATTTTTATTCAACACTGGATAATTCACAAGTGTTTTCATGTTCAACATCTTATTGAATCTTCATATTGGGGGCATTTTAGTATAGACACTATGTAAAGTTAGTTAGCCTCAGAGTGAGAAAGAGCTTAATTCAAGCCCGATCTCTGACATGATGGTTGAAACACCTTAGGCAAGTCCTAACTTCCCAGGGCTCCAGGGAACTCTCTGAGATTGTAAGTTATAGAAAAGCTGGTGGTCTGCGTCAGTTTGTATGCCAAAAAAGTCTCAAGTCTGTCCCAAAAATCAGTATTAACATCACTCCTGCTTTACAAATAAAGAAAATAAGGTCCAGAATGATTGAATACGAGTTGCCCTAAACTGCCTAGCTACCAAATGGCAGAGTCACCATCTGAACTTAGATCCTCTGCCTTTGTACTCCATTATACTATCTCTCTGATTAAGATGTTACCTTCCAAAAGGTGAGAATCCACTATTCCCAACCTTCTTGACTTTTATTCACATGTCTTAGTTTTCCAGTGTTTCTGTTTAAGCCTTCGCAGATATGCTAAATTATAGGTAGAATTCATATTTTCTTTCCTAAGTCATTCAACATGAGAAGTAAAGTTCCATATATTTTTGACAAAGGACTTAGAATTTGAAATGTTTGCAGTACTTCATAGTATTGTGCCCAGTAATACTTTCTAGAGGTTTATCAATTTGTCACTTGCAGTTCAAATATTTCCTGACCAGAAGTATATATGAGCCATATCTCTTTTTCCAGTCCTCTAAACAAGTTTTTTTAAAGAAATTATTGTAATCATTGTTAGTTAATGGAGTCTTGTGAATTATACCTGAGCTTACTGGAATTATATTGTTAAACAAGAATGATTTAAGCTAATACCAAATCAAATGACATAAATGGTGTATTGAATTGATGGATTTCTTACTGGGCCTTTACACCTAATAGCTACTTTGTGTATAGACCAGCTGAGAAGAGAATAAGTCATCTTTAGCAGATACTGAGCAAAGGGCTCAGGTAAATGAGGTTGGTGAGTTTCCCTTTGGCTCTGAGTGAGCTAAATTAACATTATCCTCGTCACAAAGCCCTGGGCACATCTTTCTGTCATCTTAGCTTTCAAAAGAAGGCCAAAGACAAATGGGTAAGTGGACTAAAATATCTTCTCCATTCACAAGGAGGGAGTGACAAGGAATGGGGGTGGAAAAGATTTGCTTAGGTCAAAGTTGAGCTGACATCAAGAGCCTATTAATAAATCTAGCAATTTGGAGAAGTATTTCTTTGACTGGACTTCAACCAGACACTAATTGTAGGATCTGCCTATGACAGATAAGGAGTCTCAGGAATACCATGTATCCAGAGAGTATAGCTAGAGGACAGGGTGATGATCTCACAGTGTTCCAATAATGTATTCAGGAAATACTTTAAAATATATTTTCCATAAACTTATAGCACCATTTCCCCACTCTGAGGCCTGGAGCATAACCCTTGGAGGGCACTGTAACTGGGTCAATTTTGCTGTTTATTTTAACAAATGGATCAGACTGCATTAGCATGGGGGAAATGTATAAATATTGATTTGATAACCTCGAGTATAGCATAGAGCACCAACCCTTCTAACCCTTTTAGAGAAATCCAGGCATAAATAAAGCCTACACTTCCCCCCACCACTACCACCACTACCACCACCATTCTTTTTTTTTTGGTCAGGAAAACAATTAATACATAATTCATCCATAAAGTATTTTCATCATGATCTTTAGCAATTGCTCCTTGAGTGCCCTCAGCCAACTAACACGGCAGTGTATAGACTTCATTTCTCCACCTATCTAAAAGGCTGTAGCATGACATATACTGCAACAGAGTTTTATTTATGGTGCACTCTATAGAGGCAACTTTTAATAGTTCTACACAAGCTGAGTGCTAAAGGATGCAGCTGACAAATGTTTGTATTATTCTAACCATGACGAAAACAAAAATCAATAAATGGGCTTTTGGTATCAGGAAAAATAGAGACAGGCCATCCTAGGTCACGTCTCGTTCATTTATTCCATATCTTCCTGTACACAAAATGATCAGGCTGGGAATATTGATGGCTTACAGCTGTACAAAATTACTGACTTTTTTCATTAAGTCAACTTTGTTTAAGTGGTATGCTGATTAAATAAGGCACTGTGGAGTGTTCGTAGTAATAACACTTCAGATGGTATTTAAGGTTATACAAATGTCATTTACAAAGTTTAATTTAATTTCCCACTTTTGTGAGATCTGCAACTAACTGTAAATTATCCCTGGGGTCACCTGGTGGAAAAGTAGGGACCTCACAATTTAGTGTCTATCTGGAGCCTAGAGTGACTCCCTAGTCTCCCAGGTGGAACGCTGCCTGCCCACTACCTGCCAAGAGCAACTAAGGGATATAGAACCATACTAAGGCAAGTCCAGAGACCTCTTGGACAGGAATCTTATAGCAGAACCATAAGTAGGAGTTTTAGTGCCTAAGGCAATCAGTATGAAAGATGTCTTCAAAACAACTATTGAAAGCAAACAAAAAGAAAAACAAACAAACAAACAAAAAACCATTGAAGGGAGGTGAGGAGAGGCCTGGGGGAGACCTCAGGACATTGACCTTATGGACAGAGACTGTGAGATATTCTGGAGATAGGGATCAAGATAGGTATAAGCATGGAAGAAACTTACCTGTGGTGTGGATGTCTGGAAGAGAGGATGAATTATCTTGTAGCTTCTTTTTTTTTGACCAATTATTATCACTAACTAAGTCCTAGTTAAGTTTCTTAATTTTGACACAGTAAAGTATCACTTGTGCTACAGGTCTGAAACTTCAGTATATTGGGGTAGATTATTTGGGTTTCTCTGAACCATCCAGAACAATTTCAAGTTTAAAAAGAAATTATATTCCTGGAATGAATAATAAATCTAAAAAATAGATTTGGACTATCTTACCAAGATTAAAAGTAAGAGTGGGAATTTGTTGATGAAGTTGGAATGACTGTGACCTTGGCATGGGTGGGGGGAGGAATGGGGAAGGGGGAAAGGAGTGGGAACAAGAAATGACCACTTCTTCTGAGAATTTGTGATAGAAAAATAGAAGAATCTCTGCATCATCAGACAGGCATGATAGATTCAGGGATTTTAAGTTGTTCAGAGAAAGTATGGGTAGGACTCCTGGTGTAAAATACCACTGGAATAATCATCCCAGGAGGGGTAGGAAATCCTCATGAAATAAATCCTGAAGACAAAAACAAATTTAATGCTGATAAGGAAGGAAAGCAGAAGTTGTCCAAAGAAATTGATGTGGTTACACAGGCTGCTTATTAATTCTATTTCTGATGCTTTCCAGTTGTATGACTGTGAGCAAGTCACTGCAGATGACTGGGCCTAAGTTTCCTTCTCTATATGTAATGGGGGTACTGGCCAGCAGACAAGAATCAAGTCCTTGGAGCCAATTCAGACATTCCTTTCCTGGTTCTACACAAATACATGGACCTTTGCAGAGCCATGTATTGGCCGTGATGACTCAGAGTTATTACTGTGTGATGATGAAAAGCCTTCATTTTCTTCAGAGCTAGAAGAACTGATGACTCAGGAGAGGTTGAGCAAGAACAGAGCATTTTTAGAAAAAAATGTGAGTGGATGATCTTTTGCTTTGGCAATTTTCAACTCTCTTGAGCTGTCCACTTCCCTAATGGCACTCTGTTTCTTTTATGTTTATTCTTTCCTATTTGGGGGGAGGGGGGGAGGTTTGAGGCAATCATGATTAGTGACTTGCTCAAGGTCACACAGCTAGTAAGTATCAAGTAGTGTCTGAATCAGATTGGAACTCAGGACCTCCTGACTGCAGGGCTAGTTCTCTATTCACTGTGCCACCTAGCTGCCCCTATTCTTTCCTATTCTTAAGCAAAGCAAGTATTCCAAGAGAGGAGCGTGCAGACCAGAAGATCTAGCAGAGCCCTTAGAGGAACCTCCCTTTGGTCATTGGTAACAACTGCAGGCTAGTCTGATGAGCTCCCCTCCCCCTTCATTTCACCCCCAGGTACCTTGTAGGTGTGCAAAGAGTCAGGTGAGTCCTTGGTTTGGGAAATGTTTTGTAACTTCTGTCCAAGCTCTACCTGCTCAGTAAATATACCTCTATAAGAAGCTAATAGATGTTAAATAGTTGATAGATATCCGTAAGGACATTGGATGGAGGCTCATGAGTGACCATATTAGTGAACAGCCTCTAGTATCCTTACTAACAAAACACTAAATGAGGTCACAGTGTCAGACATGACTGAAAGTGACTGAACAACAACAAAATGCACCTACCTCCCCACATCATTGTGAGATAAAATTTGTAAAGTGTGTTGTAAACATTAAAGCACTGTGTAAATGCTAACTATTATTATCATAGCACGAATTAAGCCTGACAGAAAGCATTTAACACTTAAGTTAACTTCAAGAAATGAGAAGAATCAAAGGGAGCTGGTAGGTGAGTTGATTATAATAAATGCGTGACAGCAGGTAAAAATACTGTTATTTGTGTCCATTTATTCTGTCAAGAAAAATGTGTTTTGAACTTTATAAAACAGAACATAAAATGGTTAATTGGTTGTTGAAGTCTATGATAAGTAGGAAAATAGTGAAAGAATACTTAACTCTCCTTACTGAGTTCAAGTCACCAGGCTTAGATGAACTATAGACCGGGGTACTGGAAGACTCTGTATGCACTGTGGTTCAATTCTCTTTGAAAGCTTAGGACAAAAGAGAGAAGTACCTAAGGAACTCTTCTACTTCTGATTTGGTGGAAGAAGTCTGTGTTGGTTGAGGAGAATGATTAGGTCTTTAGCTTAAAAAAAAGGAGGGAGATTTAAAGGACTTAGAAAAATGGAAGAGGCAGCTAGATGGTGCAGTGGATATGGCACTGGGCCTGGAGACAGGAAGACTCACCTTCCTCAATTCAAATCCAGCCTCAGACCCTTACTAGCTATGTTACCTTGAGTAAGTAACTTAAATCCTGTTTGCCTCTGTAAAATGAGCTAGAGAAGGAAATGGCAAACCGCTCTGGTATCTTTGCCAAGAAAACCCCAAATGAGGTCATGAAGAGTCAAACACAACTGAAAAACAACTGAACAACAAGAAGAAAATAAAGAAAGGGGATAGGATTTGGGGAGGGAAAATTTCGGAGCACTTGAAAAGGTGAAAAAAGAGACAAAGAAGGGCTGGTGGTGAAATAGGGTTGTGCTGAAGGACTAAACCGAAAAAGAGAGGAATTAGAGAAATGGAAGGGGAAGGAATATAGCAAAGGTATCTGAGGAAAAGCAGAAGGAAAAGGGGGGGGGGAAGCTAGAGGATGGCTTTAAAAAAAGGGAGAATGACTAGCTGAGGAAAAAGGATTTAAGAAATGAAAAGGGGGTAAAAAGAGAAAGAGGAGGCAATTGGTAGAAAGGCCATGCAAGACAACGTAAGGGGGAAAAGCTGAGCATGAGAGTGTCAAGCTGTTATGTTAACAAGATTTGAAGAATGACTGGAATTGGAAACTCCCAATAGCAGTTCTCCAGGGGTGTCACTAGCAAGAACAACAAAGGCTTTAGAGTTCACTTCCAGCAGGTATGGAGAGCAAGGGGACTTTTACAGTGACTTGAACAGGACTGTGCTGTCTGTATTTCAGTCACAGACCGTGACTGTTATAAGTGCTCATCTCCCACAGTGAAGAAGAGGAAAATGCTTGAGAAATAACTTCCCACTTTCCATGTTATCAGGGCAAATGAATCATTCCTTTTTTGAACAGGGAAGAAAGGCTTGACGTAAAAGCAAAGAAGAAAAAAGATGTAAGGAGGCAGAAGGAAAGTCTGTCCTGTGTTAGGAGGCTGGAAATGTAGAAGAATGTGACACAGAAGAGGAAGGGGAAAATGGAAAACTGAAGATTTGGGACTCCATATCATGGATGAGGCTGTTTCCAAAAGAGAAGGGAAGACAGTAGTTCCTTGTCCTTGGCCTTAGGGATACCAGATGTCCTTGGCCTTAGGGAGCCACAGGTGTGGTCAGGTGAGAGCTCCTTTAGGAAAGTGCAGAAGAAAAAGAGAAACTGAGAGGTAGTTGGTGACTTCTCCCTAAGAATTACTAAAGCAACTGGTTTTTTTTGATGTGTTAACAGCCACAGAGGCTGGCTGTCTTCCCAGATCACATGTCCAGAGTATGAGCCTCCAACATTTGACTTATATGGCCACAAATTACATTGCCAAAAGAATCTATATTCCTAAATTCAATGCTCTGGACAGCAAACTGAAGACATTAAGGATGCAGGTGGTGTTTTTGTCACTGCTGCTGATTGAAGAGAAGGACATCAGAAGAGGAAGGCATATTTAGGAATTTTAAAACTGGCTGAAGAAATGGTGTCTACAAATGGTATTTAGACTTCTGGACTATGACTTAAAGTCTCTATTTTAAGAATCCTGTCAAGGGATGGAGTGTACTGAACAAGGGAAACAAAGAATGTATTCACCCACGTAGTCTTGCAGAGCTAATTAAAAGAGCTTTAAACTGAAAAGAAAATGAGAGAAGAGAGAAACTATGTAATCCATTAAGCAAGATCCTGGCTACGAAAGAGGAAGAATAACAGCAGAGACATCTAAAATGTATGGCTTCAGATATCTACAAAAAAATACAAAGTATGGGCAACAGCAAAGTGAACTAGAAATTTTACAGCAAGGAGGTAAATTTGACCTTTGATGGAATATAGTTCTGAAAGTATATACTTTTTTCCCTAAAGGAACAGGTTAGGTAAAAAGGAGGGTGAAATTGGCAAAACATTATGTATTAAGATTTACTATAATTGTTCCATGTCAAAAGAAGATAACTTGGCTGAAATAAATACAAATTATAAGGTAGCCAGTAATTCTAATCTAGGACAATAAGTCAAAATTATTTTACTATAGGTAAAATCAGGAAAAAGAGGTAGAGAGTATCATCATATATTAAGAAGATCTAGTGAGATTAACCATACCTTTGGGTGACAGTCCTGGTCATGCTAATCTAATCTTCCTTTCTTTTTTTTTAAAGGTCACTAAATTGGTAAGTCAGATGAGATAATAAATGTAAAGTAATTTGCAAGCCTTCATGTATTATTTAAATACTAAATTTTTTATTATTATAGAAGAAAATGTTGTTTTGAATTAAGCAAACAAGGATTTATTAAGTGCTTGCTTGATGCAGATATAGTTTCCCTGGATTTTAGCAAAGAATTTTTGGATCTCTGGCATCATACTTGTTTGGGGGGTGGGGTAGAATGGAAAAATCAGGGCTAGATATGAAACAGAATGGATAATTATACCCAGTGGGTAGATTTTAGTAGTCCGATGTCAACATTAAAGGAAGTATCTGGTAGAATTCCCTAAGAATCTATACTTAGCCCTCTGTTTGACAGTTTTCCTCAAAAACATGCATGAAGATATAGATGTCAGGCATTTCCTAAAGAGTCTAACATGTGAAAAAGAAAAAGAAAAAAAAGTTTTCAAGCTTGAGCAACAAAACCAATTCCCCAACCTTCTGAATGTTCAGATCCCTGAAGAAATTACGACAGTCATTGAAACATAGGACTCCATCACTCAGGTTATACATGCTACTCAAAGTCAACAAAGAAGAAAAAGAAGTCAATAAAACATTTTAATAAAGTTATTTTAACACTCAATATAAAAACCAAACTATAGTCATAACCAGTCATCTTCCAGGAAGGGGAGCAAGGGGGAGAAGAGAAAGGGCACTGAGAAATATGATGGAGTAGTACATAATTTGGAGAATGAGTTACATTCAATAATTAAAGTTGATATGAAAATTGAGTCCCTGACA
Source organism: Trichosurus vulpecula (assembly GCF_011100635.1). Classification (NCBI taxonomy): domain Eukaryota; kingdom Metazoa; phylum Chordata; class Mammalia; order Diprotodontia; family Phalangeridae; genus Trichosurus; species Trichosurus vulpecula. The sequence goes on along the minus strand of NC_050573.1, from coordinate 413,560,312 downwards.
TATTGGACATTTACCCAGATTTTGTTATAAAACTTCTTTATTCATTTCAGTCTCGACATAATTTTAAAAGATTCTGGCCCCCTATCATTTGTTCAAGTGAAAATCCTGATACAAGAGATTTTTGAATCATTGCATGTCAGGTGGTTTGTGTCATTTAAAAATGGACTTTAGCATTCTTTATAAATGGCAGCTAGATAGCACAGTGGCTAGTGTCAGGCTTAGAATTGAGAAGACTCATCTTCCTGAGCTCAAATCTGGTCTTAAGACACTTACTAGCTATGTGACCCTGGGCAGGTCACTTAACTCTGTTTGCCTCAGTTTTATTTTTCATCTATAAAATGTCTTAGAGAAGAAAATGGCAAACTGCTCCAGTATCTTTGCCATGAAAACCCCAAATGGGGTCGCAAAGAGTCAGCCACAACTAAAACGACTGAACGACAAGAACAGCATTCTTTATAAAGCAAAATATTTCATATAGGCTTGTTTCTTAGAAACACTTTGCCCTTCAAATTCTGTTCTAGGCACTTACAGTAAAAATCTGATGAAACAGTTGTTTACATAATAAAAATAATACAAGCAGAAAAATGGATTGAGTTAATAAGAAGGTGGGAGGGGGTAACTAATTTTCCATTTTGAACAAGACCTTCCATAAAAACCTTGAAACAGCTGGGGAACAAAACCTGTTGTATAAAATGAAATTATAAATTGGTTTAAAACTCAACAAAAATAGAAATTCAATCATAATGAAACAACTTCAATGATATCTTTGCATCCTTCCAGGTATTCAATAAAGATTACTTTCAACATTTCCTCATAACATAAAAGTGATTTTATTCCAACTTAAGCCATAATTTGTGTCTATGTATTATACACACACACACACACACACACACACACACACACACAACTATTTTTAACCAAATCTTCCCTACCGTAAGAATCTATGGTCCAGGTTCTTTGTTGCTGCTTTAAACCTTATCTCAATCATAGCCAAAGAGCTGGAAAGAATCTTAGAGGTCAAATAATTCAAGTATTCATTTTATAGACAAGGAAACTGAGGCCCAGGGCAGTTAACTAACTTGTCCAAAGGTCACGTGTAGTCATGGTAGAACCAGGAATTTTTTGTGGGGGGAGGGTGTTGCAGAGGGATCTAGTGGTAGTGATGCTGGAAAAAAAGGAAGAAAAGAAAAGATCATTGAAGTATTTTTAAAATATGCACAAGAGAACAGAAGGGAGCTCAGAGAGAGAGAGACAGACAAGACAGTTTGGAAATTTACATATTTATTTTTTTATTTAGTCTTTAAAATGTAATAAAGATTTATGGTTTCATATACAGTCTTATTTTACTGTTCTTTGTACATGGGAAGGTTCATGTTTGTTGGTGTTTGTCACGTTAACAATAACAATTAAAAAAATTCACTGATGCTATTAGCAGGCACAGCAGGATCACTGTTAATGGATGCTCTCCAGAAGTGCTGGGCAACAGAGAGCTATAAGATGTACCAGACAAGAGAGACCTCAAATTGCACCTGAGGCCCTTCTAATGGAACTGAGATGTTGGGATATAAGCCAACAGCAAAAGCCAAAGGACCCAGGCCTTAGGAGCTATGTCAGCAGCTTTTGGGAGCTATATTAGGGTGCCAGTGAATCTCTTACATCCATTGATCTTGAGCATATCAGGTACAGTATGAAGAGTCACCCAGATATGGTCTGGGACTTAGGAAAACCTTTCTTCCTGGAAGTTTCCATTTGAACTCTTGTTCTCTGATCCTAAATCCAGAGGCTCTTTGCAACTTCCACCCTACCATACTATTTATAAAGTAATCCTTCCCTCCTCAACCTCATAGGGCTTGCACAGTACAAAGAAGACTGTCTCTCGAGTCAGAGAACTTGGGTTTAAACACCAACTCTGATGCTGACTGTATTATGTGACCTTGGGAAAGTCCCTGGGCCTGAGTTTCCTCATCAATAAAAATAAAGAGCTTAGACAAAGTTGCCTCTGAGCTCTCTTCTAGCTTTAGATGCTATGCTAGACAAAACTTTCTTGTACTCAGGGTTAATTCCATGCCACAATGAGGTATTAGAGCAAGACTTAGTGGAATCCATAAAGACAGTTTATATTAATTTTTTAATACATTAATTTTCTCTAGGCCAAGAACAACTTGACTAAAAGTCATTGATGACAGACTTAAAAATGATTCTTTTAAATAACATGTGGGGAGGCAAGGAGGTCAGAAATATTTTGTTAGCTATAAGAATGGTGTGTTTGGGCAATAGCCTTACTCTCTAGAGCTAGAAGGAAGCTTGGAGATCATATAACTCTCATTTAACCCCCTCATTTTACAAATGAAGAAATAAGAGAGTGACTTGTCTAAGGTTACACAGCAAGTAAAAGGGAGAACTGAACTGAGACCCAAGGCTCTCAGGCCAATATTCTTTCCAATACAGCATGAAAAAGCAGATTTCCTTGTTTCTATTCCAGCCAAAGGAGTATTTCCCGGTTGCCCATCCCACCCCCTTTTGTCATTAAAAAAAAAAGCTACCAGATCTGAGTCTTGCCTGATTTAAGAATTGGGGAGGACTTCCTGTCCTAAGGATCCCTGCAAGTAGGTCTCTGTTCCACAAAGCAAGAAGTTAGGGAGAAGAATTTATTAAATGTCTATTATGTGTCAAGTATGGGCAGCTCGGTGGTACAGTGTGGCTAGAGTGCTGGGCCTGGAGTCAGGAAGAAAACTTCCTGAGTTCAAATCTGCCTCAGACACTTTACTGGCTATGAGACCCTGGGCAAATGACTTAATCTTATTTGCCTCAGTTTCCTCATATGTAAAAATGAGCCGGAGAAGGAAATGGCAAACCACTTCATTATCTTTCCCAAGAAAATCCCAAATGCGGTCAGACACAATTGAGAAAGACTAAATAATAATGTGTCAGAAACTATGCTAGGTCCTAGAGATACAGATACAAAGAGAGAGAGAGAGAAAGAGAGAGAGAGAGAGATGGAGAAACAGATAAAACATACCAATTCAAATAGCTTATATACTATCAGGGAGAAAAGAAGCACATAAAAGTATACATGGAATAAATATAAGGTAACTAAATGTAATACAGTTAGATGAAGATATCTGAATCGGGGAAAACTATGAGCTGACTCAGGAAAAACTTCTTGTAGAGCAGAGATTCTCAATCTTATGTCCATGGACCTGCAAAGAGGTGCTAGATTGACCTTAGGAGCTCTATGAACTTGGATGGGAAAAAAAAATATATATATATATATATGTGTGTGTGTGTGTGTGTGTGTGTGTGTGTGTGTATGTATGTATGCACACATACATATATATATACATATACATATATTGTTAAACTTTGTTCCCTTTGTAAGTCTGTATATTTTATGTCATGTCCTTTTAAACATTCTTCTGATAAGGGATCCACAGGCTTCACCAGAATGATAAGGGAATCCATGACACACACAAAAAAAAAGATTTTAAAAAACAAAACCCTAATGTAGAAGGTTGTACTTGAGCTGTGTCCTAAAGGAATCCTTTGAGGCAGGGGTGAGGAGGGAGGGCCCTTCTGTCATTGATATAGTTAGCATAAAGGTCCAGCGACAGCAAATGAAATGCCATGCGTGGAGAAATGAGAGAAGTCCAATTTGTCTGGACCTTAGAGTGTGGGAAGGGACGAAGTGTATAACAAGACTGAAAAGATAGGCAGCACCAGGTAGTGAAACCAAAAAGTAAACAGTAAAAGCCAAACAGTAGAGTTAGAGTTTATTCTGGAGGCAACAGAGAGCCACTGGTGTTTATTGCATAGGCAAGTAACATGGTCAGAGCTGTGTTTAAGGAAAATCCCTTTGACAACTGTATAGAGAATGGATTAGAGTGAGATCTGACAGAGGGATAACACTTAGAAAGTCATTGTAATTGTCCAGGCAAAAGATAGTGAGAGCTTGAACTAAGAGGGCAGCTTTGTGAATAGAGACAAAGGGTCAAATTCAAGAGACAGTGTGGAGGTAGAATTGGCAAGATCTGGCAATTGACTGGATGGGCAGCATGAGGGAGAGTAAGGATTCAGGGATAATTCCAAGATTGTACACCGGGGGAGACTGGAAAGATAGTCACGTCTTCAACAGGCCTGGGGAGGTTTGAAAGAGGAGTGGGCTTCGGAGGAAAATAAAGACTCCTGGGTTTTTGGACACATTAAGTTCGAGATGCCTCCGGGACACACTCAATAGACAGTTTGTAATGTAGGACCAAAGCTCAAGGGAAAAGCTCACGTCAATGAGATCATGTATCCCATCAAAGTATCAAGTTTAATACTAAATCCATACAGGTCCAGAAGGCTTATGAATAAATATTCCCCTTTCATAATTTCCATCTCATAAAGACATCAGCCATTCCAGATGGCATGTTTCAGAGGCCTGACTGTGCTGCTTAAATACCTAGCAATGCACCTGAAGTACAGCATATTGAATGACATGACAGGCCTGGTTTATAAAGTATGCTTGAATTTCATTTTCTGATTTTTTCACTGTAACACAGTGTACATATTGTGATATTTGAAACATGAGAACTCTGAGTTGTGAACAACCTTAAATTTTTGATCTTTGCTAATGACACAATCTTAAGTTTCAAAAATGAGGAAACAGTAAAATACATATACAAATGTACAATCACACAATCCATTTTTTAAAATCTAGAGAGTCTATCAAAAAACTCATCTTTTCTTAAGGCTTTTTGTTTGTTGGTTGGTTTTCCCAAGCCATCTGGGAAAATCATTACTTGTTTTGTTTTGTTTGTTATCATTGACAAAAATTCATTGTTATTTAAAAGCACAGTGTAAATTGTTAACCAATTGGTGAATAAAAATGTAAAGATTTGTCTATTGCATGTATGTTTGTGTTGAGTTGTTAGAACATTAATTTTCTTGCTAACTTTGGTGTAGAAGTGACATAGGGAATGGACATGTTCCCTACCATTTACAATCAAAAAGATAGTTATGCTACCATCATTTGTATGGATACCTACTTGGCCACTAATCTGGGGCAAGTCATTTATTATCTCTGAGTTTGAATTTCCTTGTCTGTAAAATTAGAAATTCTACTAGATGAGTGCTAATACCTGCTTTTGCACAGCACTTTAAGCTCTACAAAGCACTTTCCTGAGCCCTGTGTTGTAGAGAGTATGATTATTAATATTCCCACTTTGCAGATGTGGAACCTGGGGCTCAGAGAGGTTAATTAACTTACTTACGATCCCACAGTGACTAAGTGGTGGAATTGGAACTTAAACCCTCATCTCCTAACTCCGGGTCTGGTACTTAGCCATCATGGCCTGTCTAAGATTCCTCCTCACTTCCATTTTCCTCGTCGTTTTCTCTAAGGGAAGCTAGGTGGTACAATGGATAGAGCACTGGGCTTGGGGTCAAGAAGACTCATCTTTGTTAGTTCAAATTTGGCCTTAGACACTCACTAGCCATGTTACCCTTGGCAAGTCATTTAAACTTTAGTTTTCTCACCTGTAAAATGAGCTGGAGAGGGAAATGGCAAACCACTCCAGGATCTTTGCCAAGAAAATCCCAAATGGGGTCACAGAGAGTAGGGCACACCTGAAAAATGACGACAACAGCAATGACAACAATAAATGCTCTATCTAAAGCTTGTAATAGTGGCTATTTGTGAGTATTACAACATCCAAACAGCTAAGTATCAGAGCCCATAATGCTGCTTCTGGGTGGCAATTTTTCCTATTTTATGTTTTTCACCACTTTAGCTTCATTATCTATTTAACAATGATAAAATGCTCCATTTCCTCACATCCTGCTTTTTATTAGGAGGAATATATAACCCTGATATCTGTTGGAGAAGGGGGACCTAATGATTCAGATGCCAGAAATCACATACTACCCAATCATTCCTAAACATTGCTGACTGCAGCTAAGTCTTTGTGACAAACAAGACCACGTGGAAAAAAAGCAGTCAATCCAGTTTTTAAGGTCTGGCGTATTGGATCAAATCTAATCACTTGAAGAACAGTCATTACAATGGGTCCCAAATACCAACTCAGTGACACATTTCTAGGATCTGTAGTTTCATGGGAGTCTTCCTGTCGCTGACAGAGATCATAAATTTTCCATCAGATGATCTTCTGACATTTTGGCCCCAAAATCTATCAAATCTCTCTGAACTTAGGTTGCTCCTTAAACTACAGAAATACAGTCCATTGCTCCCCACCACACACTCTGATCAAATGACACTGGCCTCCTAACTATTCCCACACAAAATTACCCCTTCATCCACCAACTCCAGGCATTTTCTCTTGCTGTCTCTCACGCCCAGAATGCTCTCCCTCCTCACCTCTGCCTCCTAATTTCCCTGGCCTCCTTCACGTCTGAGCTAACAGGAAGCTTTTCCCATCTCCCTTTAATGTTAGTGCCTTCCCTCTGTTCCTCACCTCTAATTTATCCTGTCTAGATCTTCTTTGTACATTGTTGATTTACATATTATTTCTCCCATTAGAATGTGAGCTCCTTGAGAAAAAGGACTGTCTTTTGTCTTTCCACTTATTTCCTAGGCTAGCGCTGTGCCTAGAACAAAATAGGCATTTACTAAATGTTATCAACTCCCTGACTTGCTGCTCGGTCTCTTCTCAAAGCCTTTGTTTTCCTGCAGAGAACTTTGATCTTATATAGCAACTCTAAGTTTGCCTCTATGACATGATAATTCAGGCATTGGGACAGAATTTTAGCAAAGGAATTAAAACAACAATTAAAAAATAAAAATTATCTTTGCTGTCTTAAATGTGACTATTCAAAACAAAATACTTAATATTCTAGTTCATTTTAACAGGACCTGAGATTTTATTGGTGTAAGGAAGTCCCAATGAGGAAACTCCATCATCAGTGAAGACCGATACCTACTTTATATTCGTAACAACAATGCTACTTGCTGCTACTGTGGCTGTGTAAGGCCAATAACACCAGCAAACAGGAGGGCTGCTAGCACAGGTTCTTTAATCTGCTTTTCTAAGGAAGGAAACTTTAAGGGGTTAACAATGTTACTTTAATTAAACATACATCTATCATTCACTTAGTTCAGGGGAAAAAGTCATCACCCTGAACTTCGGAGAAAACACAAACAGAAATTACAAGCAGAAGTTATATAAACAGAGCAAAATAACACAAATCAACAGACAGGCTTCTAGTTCTCTGACCAAGATATTACATACATAGTTACCAGAGAGAGAAGCACCAACATCTCGATTTTACAAAGCCAGGGGCCTCCTTAACAGCTACCCAGAGTCTCATCTGGTCAAATCACCTGATACTCTTCCAGTGAGTGAACCCCAAACAAAATGCTAACCTCAGAGTATATACAAACTTCTTCAGAGTCAGAGAATGTCACAACCCTGTGACTCAAACCCATGTGACCTAAGCCTTCCCATGACTTAAGCCGGTCATCAAAGACTCCTGATTCAATCAATGACTCTTGATTGAAACAAAGGCAAGACTCAAAGGCACTTGATTGCCTTAGTGCTGAGAAACACTCCAAAACAAAAGACAACAAAAAAGTCCCACTTTGCTCACCATCACAACATGTTAGAGTCTTAGAGAGTTGCCTGGGACACTGAGGGTTTCAGTGTCTTATTCATTCATGGCCAATATGTGTTAGAAACTTGGTCCCAGGTCTTTCTGACACCAAGTCCAGGACTCAGTCCATTATGCCATACACCCTCTCAACAGTCAGTCAGTCAGCCAATAAACATTTATTAAGTACTTACTGTGTGCCAGGTACTAAGTGAGGCACTAAATGACTTTGCACAGCCCTCCTTCACTGTAATCCAAGTCACTTGTAAGTCATGGCATCATCTTCCTGATGTTGTCATGGTCCTCTCTGAGAATGAAGGACAAACCACACAAGTTCTGGGAATACAAATACAAGCAAAAACAAATACAGTTCCTACCCTCAAGGAGCCTACATTTTCATGGGTAAGATATAAAAGGAAACCATAAATGAAAGGCTGAAAAGCTGGGGGTTAGGAGGAGGTAACTGTGACCCAAAAGAATGATGGAGAAGTACAGGGGATTGCTGCCTGATTGAAAATTAAGAAATGGCTGGACTTAATCCTTAAGAGGAGGGTACCCTATCAGAGTGAGGGGCAGGCATGGGGACAGAAGGTAGTTCCACGATGTAAGTTTATGAGTTACAGGACTGAAGCAATCTTCCAGGATAAAGAACTCTCTGGGCTATGATGGGAAATTTGAAGGGGTGGGAAATTATACTACTGTGAAATTATAGTAAAAGCATGAAATTGAGCAAAAAACTTGAAAGTAATTTCTAAGTGATAAAAAAATAGAAACAAAACTTAAGACAGACTAACATGGGGGTGGGTTGGAGAACCACATTGACTTAATACATTTAAAATTAAATTGGACAACACACTTTGGAATATGCTATGAAGAACAATGATCTTTTCAGCCTTTTTCATTTTTTTCTATCCCCCAGTAGATGGCTTTGGTGAAGTATGTACCTGTTGAGTGGATGGCAAAGTGAATGAGATCACCCAAATACCATGACAACAAGGTGATCATGTTCAGTTATGTCCAGTGTTGTGAAGCTGCTGTGTGAGTGATAATTATTGCAGATGGTACAGACATCTAAAGAGGAATCTTTGAAGAGGAAAGAAGCCAGAATTATTCTTGAACCAAGGACTAACCTAGTGATCATATGATTAAAAATGCTTTTGTTAAAGTGAAGATTTCATATTTAACACTGGAATTTTAAAAATAATGTTCATCTACAGAAATAAAATATTACTTGTAACACTATCAATTTTACCACAGAAAAGACTAATGCATGTGAATCTGAATTAGTAAAGAATCAGATAGTTTTCTTCAAAGGAATCAATCAATCAAGTAGCATTGTGCCAAGCACTATGCTAGGGTCTGGGAATGTGAAACCAATATGAAACAATTCCTACCTTCAAAGAGATTGCATTTTATCCAGAGGGAGGCAGGGAAAGCAATCTTTTTTATATTGGCCCTTCACAATGGAATAATGCAAAAGAGGAATAATAAAGGAAACAGATCCAAAGATATTACATCATAACTGTATCTTATGTCAGCAAACATGTATTAAATCTAGCACTGCTGGAGATAGAAAAAAAACATCAGAAGTGGTCTCTATCTTCAAACTTACAGTCTTTTGGGGATCTAAAGCTCGCACACAGGGGAGAAGTAGACCAATGCAAACAGGTGCCAAATTGCAACATCCCAACTAGAAATGCTGGAATTCATTCAGAGGAAAGAAAGAAGGGAAACTGGAAATTTCTCCTGAACTGAAAGTGATTAGATAATTGACCTTGGGGAAGTCACTGAACTTCACTGGTCCACTTGTTTGTAAAATAGAGAAATATCTATCTTACCTTTCTCCTAGTATTACTACGGTAATTGTTCAATCAAATACCACCCCCACACATATTTATACACACACATTTATAGACTACATACGTATATACGTGTATATAGAGTATGTGTGTATGTTTAGAGTATATATGTGTGTATACATATACACAGATGTATGTATTTGTGTGTGTGTGTGTGTGTGTGTGTGTGTGTGTGTGTGTGTATGACAATGGATAGAGAAAAAGGAAGAGTTGAGTTCAAGTCATACCCCTGAAACTAGAGTCTGCATGAACCTGGGCAAGTCACTGAAACTCTCAGTTCACTAGGGCACTCTCTAAGACTATTAACTAAAGAAACTTCAGAGACTGGGCTGTTCTGAACTGATAGAGGATGTTCCTCACAGGAGTTCTCACACTAATTAAATCACAGTTTTAAATTAATTAAATTAAAAACAATTAAAACAATTAAATTAAAAGCAATTTTTTAAAAATAATTAAATTTAAATTAAATTTCAAACAATTAAAAACAAAACAAAGACAGAATGTTGTTGTTCAGTCATTCAGTGGTGTCCAACTCTTTGTGACTCCATGGACCATAGCACATTAGGCTCTTCTATCTTCTACCATCATCTCTCAAAGTCTGTCCAAGCTGATGTCCATTGCTTCCACAAAACTATCTATCCATCTCATCCTCTGCTGTCCTCTTTTACTTTTGCTTTCAATCTTTCCCAACATCAGGGTCTTTTTTCCAATGAATCCTGTCTTCTCATAATGTGGCCAAAGTATTTAAACTTCAGCTTCAGCATTTGACCTACCGGTAAATAGCCTGAATTAATTTCTTTAAGTATTGACTGATTTGATCCCTTAATTGTCTAAGGGATACTCAGCAGCAGCACAATTAGAAAGTGCCAATTCTGTGGCACTCAGTTTCCTTATAGTCCAGAATACATAGATAGACATCTGTAACCAAACATTAGCATTCAGGACTTAGCCAATGTAATCTACTTGAGCCTATAAAGAATTCAACTTTTCCCATTTCTTGTAGGGGAGGGGAGGAGAAACATTACCAAAAGGCAACCTTAGACAGAGTAAGTAATTGAGCAGAACAAGAAGAGAGGAAGCCTCCAAGCAGTGCCATGACAATCCATGCCATCACTGCCATGTCTCAGGCCACCACCACCCTGGGAAATGGTGTGAGAAGTTTGGAGATGGGCAAAAAGGAAGCAGGGCATTAGGGTTGCTCCATGCCTTGTCCTGGCAACAACCTCACCACAGACCAAGAAAATAATCTAGACTCATTAGCAGAAGCCATGAAAAATTGTCAGGAAATTGGGAGCAGAGGTGTAGTAAAATAAGGTCAGTGTCATACTGTGGGAGCAAGAGCGCATAGAACTTGCCTTTGCCAATGTTGCCAGAAAGCCAAAAGTGGGGGGAGAGGGGAGTTAGAAGGGAGAATGGAGGGGGAGAGAGAAAGAGAGAGAGAGAGAGAGAGAGAGAGAGAGAGAGAGAGAGAGAGAGAGACAGAGAGAGAGAGACAGAGAGAGACAGACAGAGAGAGACAGACACAGAGACAGACAGAGAGACAGAGACAGAGGAGAGGAGAGGAGAGAAAGAGAGAGATAGAGAGGGGGGAGAGAGAGACAGACAGACAGACAGACAGACACAGACACAGACACAGAGACACAGAGACAGAGAGAGGACTTTAGTTAATTTCTTACAATTTTTCCCCCATCTAAATAAGTTTAAATACCTAAGGCACTGGGTCCCAGATCATTCAATAAAGAGAAGATTGTGGACCTAAAGAAGGAGTGGAGAAGAAAGCATCCTCATTCACTTGAGGAAACCAGTCAAGAGGGTATCACTAGGTCTCCTCCTTATCCAAACACCTCCCAACCCAAACACTGTATCATTGCTATTACTAGATGTGGAAATAAAATTATCAAGCAATTAGAGTTGACTTAAAATGGAATTAACTACATCTTATTGTTTTAAACAGGTCTCTGGTTCCTGGATACGCTCAAGCAGATTTTGTTGCCCACTTGTCAAGAATGTTCCAGGGGAATTCACTAATTAGGGAGATTGGACCACAATCAGAGAACTTGAATTCAAATCCCTCTTTTGATACTTGCTACATGTGTGACCTTGGTCAAGTAACTTAACTTCCTTCAGCCTCAGGTCTTCATCTATAAAATGAGGGCTTTGGACTAGATGTTCTCTAAGGTCCCTTCAAGTGCTAAGGGCTAAGGTCCCTTAGGGGTGGGGAGTGGACACTCACCATCTCCCTCTAAAGGGAGCACCTCAGCTCTGCACCAATATGCATGGACCAAGCTCAGTCTTGGTGGTAGAGTCGGGCCTCCAAAAAGAGTTGTCCAATTCTTTTATTCACACTCCTTAATCTTTTTAATATCTCCGTCCCAAAACTCCAGGGGTGGGGGATGCGAATGCCAAACACTTAAAACTTAAATATGACTCATGTCAAGAGTCTCTCAAAGACAGGATGGAAAGGTATTCAATATACAGTATAAATCAGATATAGGACAGTAATTTATTTCCTTCACACGATAAAAATGTTTGACATAAAAGACAAAGACTTAAACAAGCAGCATCAAGGCATAGCTACTGTGATCCTCTACTGGTAGGTTAATATTTAAAATATCAAAACAAGAAATATTTTTAGGACTCATGAATGAGCATTTCACCTTCCCCAAGATGCTACATTGTCTCCACCAAGGTCCATAGTTTCTAGCAAGCCAGACTAGGACTTAGGCTCCTTCTTATTTGGGTGGTCATCTTTTCCTCCAAGAAGAATTGTAGCAATGCATGTAACATTAATCGAGGGAGCCAAGAACTTCTGACCTATTAAATCAGTTAATGGGTCAGCACACATGTATTAAGCATTTACTATGTGCCAGGCATTGTATTAAGAGCTGACAAAACAAAGAGAAAGAAAGATAATCCCTGCTCTCATGTAACTTACATTCTAATTGGGGAAGATGACACATAAAAGACAAAGTGGTGGGGAGGGGAAGCATATCCATACAGGGACATGATGGCTAAGTCCTGGGAATGTGGAATGACTTCTCCAGGCCCTTCCCAAAATGGAGATTCTGGGAAGAACTCAATAATAGGAGAATGGACCCATAGAATTATGGTAAGGAAGCAGCAGAGGCATCATGAAACTCCCCAGGCTGAAGATGCCCATCTCAGGATCACCCCTATGGGCTCCACTATGTTCAGAAAAGAAGAACAAAGTATAAGAGGCATCTAGAGGCCCCACATTCAGCCTGCCATATCCTCACAGCCTCCATTCCACCAGAGAGGGGAGAGAACCCTCTGCTCCAACACTCCTCAAGGGAAATTGCATCTGAGAGATCTACTTGCCACATATTCCAGAGGAAAGAAAACAGCAGGCCAAAAGGCAAAATGGCAGATTCACTTCTTTTAAAGTCTACTGAGGAGGCAGCTTTTCCTGGTCCTCTAGCCAGTCCTCTCTAATACAATTCTGACACATCCCTGAAAACTTCAGACAACATGGACAGGAGGACCAGTGAACCACCTATGCTTTGCTGGCTCATCCTAAAATGCAAAGCCCTTCAGCATTGAATCCCACAGTCGCACAAGAGGTTGCAGGTAGATTAGTACAAACTTTATGGGGTACTCATCCTATGAACAATAGAGACAAAAATCAGTCACTAAAACATGTTTTTTTTTAAAAAATAATAGTGATGTGATGAAAGCTGTGTTATAGGAAGATGAGTTTGGTGTCAGTATGCAAAATGAATCAGAGTCTGAGTAGAATAGAGGCAGGGAGATCAGTGCAGAGGCTATCACAATATACAATATACCTAGGGCCTGAACTAAAGTGATGGAAATGGTGATGGAAAGAAGTGGTGGATTCAAGAAGTATTGAAAAAAGAAGAATCTACAAGACCTGGTGACAGATTAAATATGTAGGTAATAGAAATGGAGGAAACAAAAAATATTGCTATTTCACATTTAGGAGAACCTGAAAACCTAGAAGATATTAGTATAAAAAATCCAGAAACAGGGAACTTGAAAGGATGTTGTTTCATTTTTGACATTTTTAGGTTATGGTGAAACTTCGTAGTGGAAATGTCCAGAAGGCAAATTGGATATGCAAGACTGGAGCTCAGCATGGAGATCAGAGTATATAGATTTGGACAACATCTAAAAGTTATCATTGAAGCAACAGGAGTGAATGAAATCTTTGAGGGATAGAGTGAAGCTGACAACCATGTACTGAATTTGGGGAAGATTCATATTTCAGCAGTTAGAGAGTGAAGAGCTATCCCTAAAGGGAAAGATCAGAGGAGTACAAGACCCAGACCAGTGGACTATTGAGATATCAAAGAGAATGACTGAAAAAAGGTCATTGGATTTGTCAACCAGAGGTCATGACTTATTCTTAGTAGTGTAGTAAAACTAGAATGGTGGTGGCATCAAGATCCAGATGGCAGATAGTTACAAAGTATTTGATGAGGTACAGGAAGGGACCTCAGAGGATAGATAATCCAACCCTCTCACTTTACAGGTGAGGAAACTGAGGCACAGGGAGTTTGTGATTTGTCCAGGGACATAAAGGCAATGAGCATCAAAAAACAGAGTCAATGGTTACAAGCCACTCATTTAAAAAGAGAAATGGGATGCTAGCTATATGACTCAGCAAGGTAAATGTATTTTTTAAGAATAAAGATGACTGCATATTTGCAGAGAAAGGGAAAGGAGTAAAGGGGTTAGTAGAAAAGGAGAAAATAAAGATGCTGGAGAGATATTATAGTGAAACTAAGAGAAGAAATCACTTCTATGACTGGTAGGGGGAGGGGAGTAGAGAGAATCTGTATAGAGATATTTTGAGATGTGAAAAAAGTAGATGATAAAGTTCCTAACAGATGGAGCAAATGAAATAATAATAGGAAAGCACTTTGGAAAGTATAAAGGGCTATGCATATATAAGGATTTAAAAAAAACTCTGCTCAATAGAGAGCCACTGGGCACATCTTCTTGTTAATATAAACCTTTAAAAACAAATTTTGTCATCCTTTTTTTCTTCTTTAGGAGGCTCAGTATGGCATAGTCGATAGCTGGTCTTGGAGCCATGAAGACCTATATATGTGTTGCCTCTGACACGTACTTACAATGTAACCTTTAGCAAGTCACCAACCCATCCAGTGCTCTAGATAACTCTCTAAGAGTATAAGTTGTAGAGAACTTGCTATTGTGCATTGGTAGAGTAACAAAACCCAGGGAGAAGGGAATGTCTAGGACATAGTGGTAGGCAATGCCAAATGTCTCAGATTGGCCAAGAAGGATCAGGACAGAGAAAAGACCATTGGGTTTGGCAATTAAAAACTCATTAATGAGCTTAAAGGGAACAGTCACAGTTGAGTGATGAGATCAAAACCAGGATGAAGACTGAAGAGTAAAAAGTTATGAAATAGAGGCAATGAGTATGGAGAGATTTTTTAAAGTCTTTGACTATGAAAGGATGGAGAATTGTAGGATATTAATTTATCATTTTGTAACTGTTTCATGATCATTGATGTTAAATGATAAAATCGAATGATAAAATCATTTGATTTTAAATTTCTCAAGGCAGACTTATGCTTTCACCATTTTTTTCTTTCTGTACAGCACTTAGACCAGGGCTGAATATAGAGCAGGCCTTCGACCAATACTTTTTTCTTACGTAAAACTATCTATATGAGTATCAGATAAATTTTTATCTAACTGACTGACAATGGGGTCCTTTGAGATCACATGTAAATAAAGTGAATGTTCCACAGAGACTAAGAGAAAGAAAAGGTAAATACGTAGGCAAACAGGAAACCTAAAAAGAGCCAGCGTACAGAAGAATCAAAAAATGTGAAGAAATCCAGGGCTTTTAGAGGAACTGGGCTCCAACAGCATGGGGAGGAATTGAGTTGGGGAAGACAGAAGACTCTCTCCTGCCTGCTCGCCCAGGCTATATGCCAAGAAATGAAGACTATTTCAGGGAAATACTATGGGGAAATTCTAAGGAGAATCTTAGAGAAGGAAGGTGTGTGCCTTAGATCATCAACTCTAACCTTCCTCAGAATGCAAGGAATACCTTCCATAACATCCCTAACACATAGCCAGCCACTGTCTCCTTAATTAGCTGCAGTAACAGGGATCTCACAATGCCCCACAAAATAGTCTGGTCTGATTTTGGACAGTTTTAATTATTGAAATAGTTATTTATTATATTGACTCAAATCTGCTACCTTCTCTCCCTTTATTCTTCTACTTTAGTTCTACTCTACTCCATAACAAAATATATCTACTCCCTCTTCTATGTAATAATCCTTCAGATATTTGGAGATTGCAATTACATTTCTCTCCAGTCTATAAACTAAACATTCCTAGTTCTTTTAGTCATTCTTCATGTGATAGACTTCTAGATCCTTGTTCTCTAGCTTGCCAAGAACCCTTTAAGACTGGTAACTGAAACTTGGCTGTAATGTACAATCTTTGTAATATATTGTGGTAATCTTCTAGCTAGTATTTTATTCAGGATTTTTGTATCCATATTCATTAATGAAATTGGCCTGTAATTTTCTTTCTTGGTTTTTATTTTTCCTGATTTAGAGATCACTATCATATTTGTTTCATAAAAGTAGTTGAATATGATCCCTTCTTTGCCTATTATTCCAAATAATTTATTTAACATTGGAAATAGTTGATCTTTAAATGCTTAATAAAACTTCACTCATAAATCCATCTGGTCCTGGTGCTTTTTCTTAGGAAGTTCATTTATGGCCTGTTCAATTTCTTTTTCTAACATAGGTCTATTTAGATATTCTAGTTCCTCTTCTGCTAATCTAGGCAATTTATGTTTTTGTAAATATTTTTCCATTTCATTAAATTGTTAAATTTATTGGCATATAACTTGGCAAAATAGCTCCTTATAATTAATTTCACCTTAATTAGTGTTATATTCACCCTTTTCATTTTTTAACACCAGTGATTTTGTTTTCTTCTCTTTTTTAATGAAATTAACCAATGGTTTATTGATTTTATTGTTTTTTTTATAAAACCAACTCAGTTTTATTTATTAATTCAATTGTTTTACACTTAATTTTATGAAGCTCACCTTTAATTAATTTTTAGGATTTCCACTTTAGTGTTTAAACACCTGGCCAGTACTTCCTCGGTATCTAGAAAAGCTAAAAAGTGCTTGAGGGAGTCAGAGGTGAAGGAAGGGGGGATATGAACAAGGATGAGCTAGTTTTTAGACCTGAAGAGAACTGTAAAAAATAGCATTTACATGTTAACTGGTTTTTAGCTAAAGTGATGGATAAGATTAAGTTCACAACTCTGCCCCTGTTATATACCAGAAGGCTTCCCTGATCCTCCTAGTTACTAGCACCTCTCCCTCCCTCCCAATAAAACCTCATACATGTGTACATGTATATTGCATGCTTATATAAATATGTTTATGTGTGTATATATATTATACATACATATTATATGAGCACAGATTTTCTCTCCAATTGAGATAAGATCCTAGAGGACAGAAATTGTTCCATTTTGTTTGGCCTTTTTATCCATACCGCTTAGCACGATGCCTGGCACATGATAGATGTTTAAGAAATGCTTTTTTATTTATTCAAGATATCTACACTATAGGAAAATAGCTTCTTCAATTTAAATGATTCACTGTACACGTACTATGTATCCTGGCCAGAACTAAGTAAGGAGGGGAATGGGGGAATGGAGAACCAATGATCCTATCCTCATGGCCTACTCTCTGGTGACAACAATAATAGTAACATATCTATATCACTTTAAGGTCTGCAAAGCAGTATATATGTTATCTTGATTCTTACAACAAGTCTGTGAGAGAGGAGCTATAATTGTAATTATTATCACTTTTCTGATAAGGAAACTTTATCTAGGAGAGGTTTATGACTTGTCCAGGGTCACACATCTAGTAAGTACCTGAGGCTAGATTTGAACTCAGGTCTTCCTGACTCCAAGTCCAATATTCTAACTACTCTCTTCACTGCTCTACCAGCTGTCAAGTATAAACGTCCTGACGGTATCAGTTTTCCAGTGATGGAAACATCCTTGGAGCCTTCTGTTAATGAGTTGTCCTGGGTTGTCTTGTAATCCCAGATAGATAAGAAACACTAGACAAAAATCACCTAATTTAGCTCACACTTATCCCAGTCCCCCAGTTGTTTCCCATTTTTGTTGCTGTTGGTCGTCCTTTGTACTCAAAGATGACTAGTGATATCAGCAGAGTAATGTCTTGATTTGCAAGTGAACTGGATTTAAGTGAGGCAGGGCTGTACAGAGTCACAAGCCTCACTCTCTCCTCCAGCATCATTGGGGTCCAGTGACAAGACTTAGGTCAGGATGACTGGTGATGGCCCTGGATACAGTGGGAGACCTTGGCTTTTCAAGCTAAGGTCTTTCCCAGGTCTCAGTTTGTCTGAGGCAATGCCCATTCTATTTTTATCCTTCTGCTGAAGGTTATGTTTGGTCTTAATTTTTATATCTCTCTCCAATTTCCTCTCCTTACTATTCTCCCAACTCTATAAAATCCTGTGCTGCTTACTGTGTAAAACATAAAAGCTAGTACTCAAATACTTTTACAAAGCCTTGGGGTGGGGGTGAAGAGGAAATCATGGTCAGTTAAAATCAGATCATGAGCTTGAATATATTTGCCTGTATAGACACAAGCTAAAGAAAATCTAAAATGGACAATAATCTGAGAACCTAACTAATTTTAATCAATCATATTTCTAACAAGGAAATAAGTTTCCGCAATGGAATGTGATCTATTGGAGAGTTCTGTTGCTTCTTACTTCTTCTATAGGCCTGATCAGGTTTATTTTTCTGAGTCTCAAAGTTCTTACCCTCCAAATGAAACTGAGTACTATCTCTCTGAACTTTATGCTCTTCCAAGGACAAATGCTTTCTAAATACAAAGCACTGTGGCCTCAATCATGGTGATCATTTCCAAAATCCTAAAAAAGGAAAACTCTAATTGGCACACATAAATGCATTAGTCCTCATCTTGGAACAGTCAGTGTGTATTACACGGGGAGTCATTTTTCCATGAGATCATAAGTGGGGTCCACCCTATAAATGTTTTATGAACTGCATTAGCTGGTAAGAGGCCACACCTGATGGAGACGTGCACCACTCCTTTCTTTTGGCTTGCTGGGTCTGTAACAGAGAGTTAAGCCCTAAAGAATGGTGTTCTCCTGTCACATCTTTAGAGCAACAACCCATTTTGGTCATTCCATAGAGCTGTTGGGAAAGGTTTTGGGAAATATAGAAGTGTTGGGAAAACAAATAAATAAAAAACCAGAAATATATACATATATATGTATATGTATATGTATGCATATATATATATATATATGCTCCCTTCACTTTTATTTGGGGGAGGGGGAAGAGTATCTGTATAGTAGCCTTAACTCTGGCAATTGTATACAAAGATGAAATTCCTTTACAAAGATTTTAAGGATGTTTTTTACCCTTTAAGATTCTGAAAGGAGATTTGCAATGAAGGAACCCACTTGAATGCTATTACTATTTAGCTTGCACCACAGAATGCTATTTGATAACACATTTTTCATTTAAAATAATTTAACCTGGATTCAATATTTCAATTGAAATATTAAATTATTATAATAATAGCTGATATTTAAAGAATACTTTACAAATATTATCTCATTTGATCCTCACAACATCCCTGAGTGGTAGGTGCTATTATTAGCCCCATTTTACAGATGAGGAAACTTAAGTAGAGAGAGATTTTTTTTGGAGGGGGGCAAGGCAGGGCAATGGGGGTTAAATGCCTTGCCTAAGGTCACACAGCTAGATAAATGTGTCAAGTGTCTGAGGCTGGATACTCACTGCACCACCCAACTGCCCCAAGTAGAGAGAGATTAAGTGACTTGCCCAGGGTCCCAGAGCTAGTAAGTGTCTGAAGCAGGATTTGAACTCAGGTCTTCATCCCTCCAGGTCAAGCATGCTATCCACTACATCAACCAACTCCACTCTATGCAAGTGAATGAAATAATTCTTGTCAATTAGGATTATAGTATCATACGTTTCGAGCAAGAAGTGTTCTATTTGGACAATCTGTTCTAGTCCAGTCCCCTCTTTATATACTTGAGGAAACTGAGTCCTTAGGAGAATACATTCTCATGTAGTTTTTTAACCCAAATACTCTGACTCCTCTCTGTTGTGCCTCAGCTGCCTTCAAATGAATTTACTTGGACTATTAACTAAAACATTTGATCCCAGATGAATTTTTTGACATTTGTTGTTGTTTTGTTATTGTTGTTTAGTCATTTTCAGTCATGTTTGACTCTTTGTGATCGCTTTTGGGGTTTTCTTAGCAAAGATACTGGAGTGGTTTACCATTTCTTTCTCTAGCTCATTTTACAGATGAGGAAACGGAGGCAAATAGGGTTAAATGACTTTCTCAGGGTCACACAGCTACTAAGTGCCTGAGGTTGGATTTGAACTCAGGAAGATTTTCCAAGCTCAGTCTTCTATCCACTGTACCACCTAACTGCCCTTCTCTGACATTAACCAACCAAAAAATTTTAATTGGTGGTTATTTTTAATAAACGTTGAATTTTATATAGTTGCTAATAAATTAAAAGTAATAGATTTTAAAGTATTTTTAAAGATAGTCTTTCATGTTTCAGATGTGTAAGGTAATCCAAATCTCCATAAGAGGAGATCAATTCTTCAAAGTATATTAGAGAACAGACTTATTTGAAAGCACTATTAGAGAAACTCTCTGGGAAAATTCAAAACAAAGAGAATAGTCCATTAACTTCATCCCTCCCCAAAATTAAATAACGCACTATCCCACAATCTTAATTTCAGTGTCATTTAGAACACTGAGTAGAAGAAGAATCAGAATGGTATTAAGGGGACTAGTGAGGTGTACATACATTCAGGGTTTTTCCCAGGCATTGAACTGCGGGCTGGTTTCCACCCTGATGACAACAGCAAGTACAATGCTGCTTTGCCAACTGGATGAGGCAACTTGCTTTTGATGAACAATCTTGTTCATCTTGCATTCTAGGCACTGGGGCCATACAAGGGAAATACTTTCTCTCTCTTTCTGCTTACACAAGGCATATTGCCATGAGGTCCAAAGTCAGAATGGGATAATCAGGACAAGTTTCACCCCAACTAAAATATGGAATCTATGGAAGAAAATAGTTGGCGAAAATATTTCCAGTGCCATTGAAAGGGTTGGGGGGTTGAATTTTGCTATCAATGTTCAAATGAGCCAGAATGGTTTTGTCAGTACAAGCAGTTTCATTTTACTACCAATGTAACTTTTAGGGGATGAAGTAGATAGAGGGACTGGAGGGTGGATCTTGGAATATAAATAAAAAAATCAAATAAAAATGATATAACCTCACATTAAATAAAAGCAAAGCATGCAGCAATGTAACACAAAACATCCATTCCATCTACAATCCTGGTGACAAATCACTTGAGCCCCTGCTCTTAAGAATTATCTCTGTCCTATAGCCATGCACTAGAATTATATATTGTATTACACATTTGTTTATCAGTTAGGATAATGCGGATTTGATCTCTTTGGAACAGCTGTCCATTTTCCACCTTCATATTTTAATGCATCTTCAGGACATAGCCAACAAACCAGCTTAAATCTTCGATTTGCAGGACAGCATCATAACTTAGGATAACATTTTCTCTAGCGATTTTCTCTCAGCAGTCGATGTGCATGTCAAATAAAGCCTGTCAAGGCAGTTTCTCATAACATAAATTCCAGATGTTTTTGGCTTCCCAAAAGGAAGACATAATAGATTTGCTTTCACTAATACACTTAGATAATGAAAATAGAAGCATGGCTATAAAGTCCTTTTATATGCTTTTCATGTTGAAGTATGTAAGCCGTAATATGGGTTTCTGTTCTTCCCAAATGAAGCATATATGGAGAAAAAAGATTTAAAGTGGGAGGAAAATGGAATTGGTAGTAAGCCAGCTAATATAACATGGTTGCTTTGGATGAAGAAAAATCAAAAGGATCACAGCCAAATCTCTGAGAGAAGTTTACACCTTGTATGTCCTTCATTCATTCTTTTTCATTCAGTCAGTTTTTATTAAGAAGTTACTCTGTGCCCAGCACTGAATTAGGAGATTTAGAAGACACTAAGAAGTGGAAGTCAAAGTCTCTGCTCTCTAGGTGAATAAAATCTCATTAAGTGAGTCCTTCCCACCACTTACACCCCCACCCCTGTTCCCTACCCTTGGGCCTACGCCCATTCCAATTCCAATGTAATCTCCCTCCCGGTTTTCCTGAGCAGCACCTTCTTCCCTCTTCTCTCTCCTAACAGGACACCAACCCCATCCCACATGCTGCCATCATCCCAATAGTCATTCAACCACTACCTCTGAGGGATAGACACGAACACACAATTTAGATGATTAGGAAGTCAATAACTATAACTCTTCTCATAAAATGCAGAATCAGCAGTCTTACTATCTGTGTTGCTTCTGTGCACTAAGGACCACTGAGCCTTAACATTTGCCCTGTAGTTGAGCCTTCTTATACGTATTTTCAATATGTTGTCTCCCATAATTAGAATATGAACTCCTTGAGGGCAGGGATTGTCTTTTTTCAATCATTATTATTATTTGAAAAATATTACCATTTGTAATCACTTTGCTTATTTCAGTTCTTGGCACATAACTGTTTAATAAATTGCATTAGTCCACTTATTAAGGAGACAAAAATAAGTTTGTCCCTCATTTTACTAATTTGTACAATTAAATGTCTGAACTGAATGACCCCTTGAGTCTCTCTAAGCTCAGGCAAATGGAATGGAGGAAAAAAACACACATGAATGTTGTTCTAGCTCAAAGGATCTTTAAGAAGTATAGTTAAGATAATCTATCTATTGGGGCAGCTAGGTGGCCCAGTGAGTAGAGCACTGGCCCTGGAGTCAGGAGGACCTGAGTTCAAATCCAGCCTCAGACACTTGATGTACTTACTAGCTGTGTGACCTTGGGCAAGTCACTTGACCCCAATTGCCCTGCCCTCCCCCCTGCAAAAAAAAAAGATAATAAGATAATCTATGTGAAAGTCTTAGTAAACCTATAAATTTTTCATATGAGTAATAAAAATTCGTATTACCTTAAAACCATCTTCTAGTTGTTTGCTGTAATGAAAAGATCACTGGATATAGAATCAGAAGACCTAAGTTTTGAATCTCCATTCAGTGACTTACTTGACCTAGAGATAGACATAATCATAGACACAGACATAAAAATAGGTATAGCCACAGACATCAATATAGATTAGACACAGACATAGACATAGACATAGACATAGACGTGGACATAGAATATTAAAACACAGAGGGACCTTAGAGACACATTCATCTAACCTCTTCACTTTATAAGTAAAGGAATGGAGATAATACAATAGTCTATCATCCATCCCCCTGCCTTTGAAAAAACCCTAATCTACTTATGTTTATGCACAAGAAGAAAATGAAACCCAGGTTAATATATCTGTTCTGAACATTTTCACCTGGAAGCTATGGTAGAGGAGAATATTCTCCCCCCACCAAAAAAAATTAGGAAACAGAAACAACCACTGTCTAGGTTATGCCACCATCACAATGACGAACAATTTTGTATCCTATAAAAAACTTCTAGCATAAATATTCTAGAATAGAGCTGATTTTTCTTTCATGAGCTACCTAAGAAGTTTCCCCTTGCATTTTTTTTCAAAATTTTGTTCTTTCTTGCTTCTTTAGTATCAGTGACACCTCAAATATATACTTGCATTATACTAGGTATGTTACTTATCAGTGGACAAATAATTCATTAAAATATCAACTTCGAAGTGCATGTCACAGTCTTTCATTAAAGTTTATATAACAAGGGCACTAAAATGCCTATTTGTAGTCTTGAACTGCAGTGCACACTGCACATAATGGCAAAGAATCATATGAACTTCCCTGTTTTCAAAACTTAATATTGAATATTCTTTATTTTCTACTTGGGTCACGAAGTTTTAATAATTTAACAATAGGTCATTGAGTTCCTTTGTGTCATGGAATAATTGCAAAATTTATATTTCTCAGTTGCAAAGCCACCACAGTATTCTAAATTCCATTTATTGTACTTTAGTTTAATGCTTACTGTTACTCTTTCTCTACATTTTTTCCCGTCATGAAAATTAACCCACACTATATCTTTCTGGAAAGAAAATAAACAGCTCCCTTGCCAAGCCTTTCATTATGCTGCTTCTTTCCATCATGAATTGTGATCTAACAGTAGCCCCGTAAAAAGCCAGAGCCTTTGAAGTGTGGTGCTAATTTGATTAATACGTAGTTACATCCTGTTATGATGCACTTTGCCTTATGCATTTTAAATGGAAAATGCAGAGTGGGTTACATTTGTGTTAAAAACACAGCATACCAAATGAACAGCCCTGAAAGCAGTCTATAATAACAAGCCCGGCAACCACTTCAAACATGCAGAAGGTTATTGTTTGTAGGTTAATGATAATTGTATAAAAATACATGTTTTTATAACAATTAAGAAGCCAATACAAATACTGGCCAAGGTTAATACAGCTGTGCTTGGAAATATTTACCCTTTGGTGATTAAAAAGAATCTTATAAACGTTAGGATTTAATGTTTAAAATCAAATGCATGTGCCATATATGCATATGTATTGTTAAAGATACACAAATGTGTTTATTAGATCATCTCGATTCAATTCATCCTTCTCACCTATAAAGAGCTCATGGCGTCAGAATTTGAAATCTGAAAGGACAGTTATTCCTATAAAGATACCTACATATTTTATCTACTTTTTTTCTGAAACAACAGAAACTAAATTGTCACATAGTAGTGCTTAATAAAGGGCTGTTGCTGAAAACTTTAGAGTAACAATTATGTGTATTGCATTGAGATTTCATGGTTTGACACAGACTTTTGAATGGAAGATCATAATTGATAAAGCCAGAGTTTGCCAAGATGTTTGTTACATCAAGACCCAGACTTATTCTTGCTTTCTAAAGGCATTGTGCTTTGTTATATGTATGTTTTGTTAGACTATCTGCCAATGAGTCCATATTAATGATCTTGAGAAATTAAAAAAAATGCACTGACAAAAAAAAGTTGATAAATATTTTATGTCCAGAAAGCCAAAATCAGCCTGAGGATGTACCAACTCAACTCCCATTCCCCTTAGGGCATCTATTTTAAAGGTCACAAAATATTTTCCTCTATCCATTTGATGTTTTACAACAGCTAATAATGGTTCACAATGATTTACAATAGCTTAAAATGGCTTAATCCTTTTTAAAATACTTGCGTTCAGACTATTTAGGGGCATCTGTTCACATGACATCCGTATTGAATCCTGAAGCCAAATCTATTGAATAAACCCTTTGGCATTTGCTTAAAATTCATGATTATACACTCTACTGCTTCAGAAACTCCTGATGAAATAAAGGCACACAAGATTTTCATTTGAGCTTTCCAGGTTTTCTATAATCAATTGACAGGGGCCAGTTGTCTAGCTGTCTATTATTCTTTTCAGATACAATGCTATCTTGTTTAGCAAGATTCAGTGCAGAGATGATACTACCAGCATCCATCTTAATCTTAACAAGAAACATCATGAAGCTCTATGTTATATACATGCACTTGAAAACTACCAT
This sequence comes from Trichosurus vulpecula, assembly GCF_011100635.1. Classification (NCBI taxonomy): domain Eukaryota; kingdom Metazoa; phylum Chordata; class Mammalia; order Diprotodontia; family Phalangeridae; genus Trichosurus; species Trichosurus vulpecula. Next base: position 413,535,174 of record NC_050573.1, on the reverse strand, counting down.
ATTTTCCCAAAGTTATTACTTGACCAAAGAACTCTCAAAAATCTGACTTAAGGTTTGACACCATGATATGTTATACAAATGTCTTTCTTGTGTAAAAAAAAATCAACCTTATCCAAGATATTTCCTTTCTGAGATTACATTGATGGTCTTTGAAACACAGACAGAAGACTGGATTCTTTATTCCAGCTTCATTACACCAGATGGCAAACATTCCCACTCTCATTCCATAAGAGAAATAATCTTAGGTCCTACATTACAATTCCCAGCCTGATCAGCAGCTATGCTTTCTTTAATCTCGATTTGATATTCTAGTTTTTGATTCAATTCAAAGTATTTTTGATTGTCCTGTATGCCTTTTTAGTAAAGCAGGGGACACAAAAATCACAGAATTTTGGACCTGGAAATGGACCTTGGAGATAATCTAATCCCCTCATTTTCTGGAACATGAGACAATATAATATAGTGGATTTTGATTCAAAGGACCTAGGTTCAGGTCTTACTTCTACAACCTGCTATCTTGTGTGACCTTGCAAAAGTATTTCATCTTCTCTGGCTTCAGTTTCCTCATTTACAAAGTTAGGAAGCTGACTAGACAATGTGAATTCATGATGCATTGGGATGGACAGGATCTGGTATTGATTGAGCAAGCACAAATTGAAACTGTCTCCATAGCCTCACCTCTTTTACCCCAGAAATACTTCTTGGAGCCCTACATTATTGCAAAAATACAGTTTGAAAACCATTTGTTTGTGCCACTGACTCCAAAATATTTTAATTCCATGATCTTTGAATTCTCCTGTGGATCCCCTGAAATAGTTTTCTAATATGACATCTTTGGGAATATTGTAGGTAAGTATGGAAGTATTAGACCAAAGGATCCTTCCTCCACATAAGTAGAATACTTGTTCACCTTGACCCAGAGGTCTCCACATCTAGCCATAATACCCTAACAAGGCCAAAAATGGAAAAGGCACGTTCACCAAAATATTTATTGTAACTCATTTTGTAATAGCAAAGAATTGAAAACAAAGTAAATGCCCACTGATTAGGGACTAAGTTAACAAACTGGGATATTTGAATGCTATGGAATATTACTGAGCCATAATAAATAATTAATAAGAAGAATTTCAAAACAGCATGGGAATAGTTATGTGAACTGGTATTAAGTATACAGAACCAAAGGGGAAAATATGCACACGGAAAGCAATGTGAATGGAAAAAACAAAAACATAACTGAATTATGCTTTTGTGGAATTATCTGTAATTATCATGTTCAAGCTTGACCCTAAATAATGGATACAAAATTAATGATAATAATAAATAGCTAGCATTTATATAGTGCCTACTATGTGCCAGGCACTGTGCTAAGCACTTCATAATTATAATCTCATTTGATCCTCACAACAGCCCTGTGAAGTAGGTGCTATGATTAACTCCACTACATAGTTGGGAAAAGCTGATGGTGGTTAAATGACTTGCCCAGGACCACACAGATAATAAAAATCTGAGAACAGATATGAACTTAGGACTTAATGATTCCAGGCCCAGAGCTCTATCAATGAGCCTCCAAACTGCCTCATGAAAATACATTTCCTTTCCGTCTTTGCAGAGGTAAAGGACTGTGGGAGCATAACTGGTTTATAGTCAGTACTGACTGATGTGGTGAATAATGTTGCTAAACAGTTTTTTATTCTCTTTTTTTAAAAAATGGTTGTCCAGGTAGAGGAGAATAGCAGGACATGTTTAGAAATGAAGATGATGTGAAAACAAAATACGTCAAACAATGAAATCTTAAAATATCCCCTTCACTCAAGCATAAGAGCTAATTTTTATGTTTCCTTTCCCTTAAACCCTCTTTTAAAAATTCAAATTCTTCTGCCACCTCATAAAGCATGAAATCAAGGAGGGCACCAGGACAAGGACCAAAGAAAGGGAAGCTGAAGTATCCAAACTTCACTGTTTTGCCTAGGACTTATTGTGGCCCTGGAAAGTATATTCTAATGATGTAATCCAGAAAACAACAAGATGACACAATCCATCTTCTCCCATTAGATCGTAAGCTCCCTGAGGTCAGGGACTATTTTTGCCTTTCTTTGTATCCCTAGCACTTAGCTTAATACCTATCACATAGGAATTGCTTTAAAAAAATCTTTGTTATTTATTTTTTTAAAATGATGACACCATCTTAGGGTTACAGGCATGAAGAGCCTCTAGCAGCTCTTTCAGGATTTCTGTGATCTTGCCTATTTCTCTGTGGAGGGAGTGTACAAGGTTCCTGAAGAGTGGCATCCAAAGGGTGGTCATTAATGACTAATTATCAGTTTTGTATGAGATTCCAAGGATTATCCCATAGGGTTTAGTACTAGGTCATGTATCATTTAACCGTTTATATCAACCAGTTTGGTAATGGCATGTACATTGAGAACCTAGAAAAACAAGTGGAGTTGCTAGCCCTTTGCAAATAAAATTAATCAAGATTACAGAGTTGTGAAAGTAAGCCTGAGTTTAAACCTTGATCTGATGACCAAAAAAAAGGTTTTCAGCAGATCAATGATATTATCATAGTATCATGGATTTAAAGTTGGAAGGGATCTGAAAGGACATCTAGTCTGCCTCTCCCTTTTCATTTCACAGATAAGGAAACTGAGGCTCAGAGACCTTAAGGGACTTGCCCAAGGTCATGCAGATAATGTGTCAGAGCTAGTGTTTAAACTAAGGACTTCTGATTCTTAATCCTAATTCCACTTTCTATGAAAAATGTGTTTTAGGAAAACTAATTTTGGTGTTATGCAAGATAAATTGTATGAAAATTGTTTAAGAGGATGCTATACTGACCAGATAGTTTATGTTAAAGCCCTAGAAAGAGTAGGAAGAAGGAAAATTGAGAGAAAAAGACAAACTCAAGAGATATCATGAAGAGAAATCAATAGGACTTGGTGACGTTGAAGTGGAGTGAAGATGGTGATGCCATTGACAAAAATGGGGGAACTGATACGTTTGGCTATTTTAGGGTGAAGAATTTAGGTTTGGAGGTTTTGAATTTGAATGGTAGAGCACTGAAGTAGACATATCCTAAAGACAAGGGAAGAGCGATTAGAGTAAGTGATTAGTCATCCATTGGATAGGATTATGCACATTCCATCTGGAGACTGTCTACCTACTTGCTTCAAAAAGAATATAATAATTATATAATTATTATTATATATTTATATGTATATAATTATAATATAATTAATAATTATTATGAAGTATAATTCAGAAAAGCAAGAATGAATCCCAAATAATCTTCTTCCTTTATTTGAATTGCCAGTGACTTTATGAATTAATGCAATGATCATTAAATCTTTTTTAAATATTTTTAAAAACTCAAAATAGGAGATGGCACTCCAGATCATTCCTCTGTGGCATCATCCAAATGACATGTGAGGTGTAATCTGGTGATTCCAGGCTAACACAAGCCATCTCTTTACATTTTTCTACCCTTGTCAGTGTTCTCAATTGCTCCAAATGCCCATGGGAAAAAGTCAACCAGCAAGACTTAGCATCCTTACAATTCATTCATAGGTTGTTTATCGAGACAGTTCATCAGAAGATTCAAGACTTTAGTACTTCACTATGCTGGCCAAATTTTTCCTGTTGCCCATCAAGTCATTTTCCTTTCAAAATCAAGACAACCACTAGTGAACCTTCTCTTTTGTGTTAATAATTCTCTACTGATGGATCCAAACTACAAATGACCTGCCACAAGTATTTAATTCAATTCAACAAATTCAATTCCATTTAATTCAACAAGCATCTATTATATGTTTCCTACATGCAAGGAACTGGGTGGATCTAGATGCTTAGGCAAAAGATGAAAAATGACCCTGCACTACAGGAGGGCAAATTTTCTCATATTCCACACTACTGTGAAAAACTAAATGCATGCCAGGAACTGAAATTTCAAATAGTTGTAGTTCTCAGTTGAATAAAATCTCTTTGACGGCAGAAACTAGTTCACTTTAGACTTTTGTATTTTTAGTACGTATATTGCCTGGCACATAACAGGCATTAGATTAATATTTCTTTATTGGTCAATTAATTGCCAGTCATTACTAGTGGTTTTTTGAAGCAAAATTTAAAGCAAAATTAGAAAACAAAGGTATGGCACGTATTTCTCGTTGTGTTGGACCCCTGTGGTCCTTCTGTTTTTTCCTAAAAAGAATTTTACCTAGCATTATGGTTTTCACCATAGGTAAATGTAAAATAAATAAACTATACTAAATTATAATTATATTTACATATATAATTATATGATGTATAAACAAAAATAAAATAAATAAGTAAAATACTAGCTATCTGTTCCTGACCTGTGACAGAGCCTTCTGAGCTCATTTTGGTCTGATCAGACACACTGTACATTGACCCCAATATAGTGATGTTAGTTAGGTCCTCTTTGAGTATGAAGGACAACAACCAAGTATAATATAGAGTATTGGACCTAGATTCAAGATGATTCTGGTTCAAATCTCACCTATGACAGTTACAAGCTATGTGATCATGAGCTCATTGTTTTAATTTCTCTAAGCCTAAGTTTCCTCATCTGAAAAATGGGGATCATAACTACAATAGCTACTCTTCTGGGCTCTGGTGAGATTTAAATGAGATCATGTATTTAAAGCACTATGTAAATATCAGTTATTTTGAATAAGCAAGAGAAGAAAAAGTAGAGAAAGGAAAAGAATTTGAAGAGATTGACAAGAAATTGAAACTAAGCATTTTTTAGTCCAAGATACAGCATCTGATATTGACTTTCAACAAATCACTTACAATTACAGAAATGACATAAAACGCATCAAAGGAAGCCTGCTCTTAATCAAATATGGCAGTGTCATCTTCATAGCTGCTAGATAACAAGTAGGTACTGACCTAAATTTTACCAAAGAACATTTTAAAAGCATTAAACATAGGCTGTTTACTTAGGAGATGCAATAAATATAAACACGTCGTGAGTTCTCAGTAAATTCCAAGTACAGACCTTAAATAATTCTAACCATTTAAATCAAATTGATTAATAACTGGAATACATTAAAAGAAACAGCTTCAGCAAATTTTCTATGGAAAAAGGTCTTTTAGTCCAACTCGATCCCTCCCTTTCCCTCCACCACATGCGTAATTCATGAACCTTTGTGGGTATGAAATTAGAAATCGCAAAGCTGACATTTTTACTTTCACTTAGCAGCCTGAATAATTGGTACACTCCAAGCTTTTTAAGTGTTAAAGCAATCAGTACTTCGAATTCATCTTGTGATATCATCACTGCCAATGAGAGGCACCATCAGTTTGAAGCATATGAAAGTTTGAAAAGAATATTAGAAATATTTCTTATTTTAAATACATAACAATTAAATGACATATAATGAGAAGTATGTTCCGCTCTGCCCATTAATGAAATGCTCTTTACAAGTATGATGGATTGTTATTGTTTTGTTTTGTTTTTTCACTTCTGAGTGAAGCAGAGACATTTATCTAACTGTGCAGTATGCAGTTCAAACAGCCTGTCAAAGTCCAAACAGCCTGTATTACTGGATGCATGATAAGGAAAAAATTAGGCTAATTAACTTGTATATAAATGAAAATGATGGCAGCTACAATTCAAAAGGGCTTTTTTAGTACCCAGTGCTTGGATTTTCTTGGGAGCCATGTGGATAGAGGAAGAAGGGATGCCTTGATGAGTGTGGGTAGAGTCTATACGATATCAAGCAAAAATGGGAGCTCAAAATCCTGGAAAACTGAAGAGTAGCCTGAAAGACTATGTGCCCCAAATGCTATATCCTCAAAATGGGTATATTTTACCCTTATAGTGGACTCCATGGCACAGGCTGCCATGACAGCTCACTGTGTAGCTGCAATGACAAAGGGTGTGTTTTAAACTGATCCAGCTCAGACTTGCAAAGGCTGTGAATGATATGAAAGAAAGGAGAGTTACACCTTATGATTGGTTGGTTGAGCAGGTGATAAGGGTTGTTAAGAACATAAGATTATAGGTCTAGATCTGGCAGGGACCTCTGAAGACATTTAACCCAAATCCTTCATTTTATAGGTGAGGAAACTAAGGCCCAGAGAGGCTTACAGGCAGCTAGGCTGTACCTTAGAGTGTTAGGCCTGGATTCAGGAAGACCTGAGTTTAAATTTGACATCAGACATTCATTGTTGTTCATCCTTCGTTTCAAAGAGGACCAATGACATCATACAGTGATGTCTTGACTTGCATGTGAATTGGATTTAAGTGATGCAGAGTTACACAAACTCCTCAGCTTCACTCTCTTTTCCAGAACCATCGAAGTCCTGTGGCAAGACAAAAGTCAAGATGACTGGCGATGACCTAGCATGCAGTGGATGACCTTGGCATCTTCAGTGTTTGACCAAGCTCCAGGTACTCCACAGTGCCTGCCTTTGTGGCCATTGAAATAAAATGTTCTCATCCATCCATTCCACCAGGGGTAAGTCTTCACATGCTTGGGGTGGACTAGCTGCATGAACGTGGACAAGCCACTTAAGTACTGTAAAATGGAAATAATAAAACCACCTATCTCCTAAGATCATTGTGAGAATAAAATGAGATAACATTTGTAAAGCATTTAGCCTAGCTCCCGGAACATAGTAGGTGCTTTATAAATGTTAGTTTCATTCCTTCCGTTCATTCATTCCTTCATAAGTGGTTTGCCCAAAGTCACACAGGTAGTAGCCATCAGAGGTAACTGTGCACTTAGTATTTCCACAGCCCTGCAGTGGTAAAGAACAAGATACTAGAGCTAATAATAGAGCAAAGTCTAGTTGGGAATGTCGATAGGAATTTCTTACAAGAGCCCACAAGTTGAATGAGGAAATATCACAGCGCAGTCAAAAAAATGAAGAAATTGTTGACTAGTAAAAATAGAAGAGGCAAAGCATAGAAAAGTGAAGATCAATGAGGTCAGGGTAAGTTCTGACACTGCGATTTTTTTAAGAATGATACTTTTAGCGATGGAAACTTATAGAGTAGCTATGAACATTCTAGCCAGTCCCACCCTGCAGTGGTCAATCCACCTGACCTTTTAAAGAACTAGATCTATTGAGTTCATGGAGACAGCATTGTTGGGTCTCTGCCACAGCCTGTGTAGGTGAAGAATGCCACTATAATTTCTCATGGGAAAGTCCAACATGCCTGAAATTACTCAGTTGTCCAGGGCCCCAAAACTAAATACCTAACTAAGATTGCTTTTCTGTAGGCTGAAAAATCCTAGGTCCTACAACCTTTCCTCAAGTTTCTAATAGTTTTGGAAATTTCAAATTACCAATAGTTTTGTAGCTCTTCTCTGTGATCTCTCTAAGGATTATCTAGGGCTGTATCTATTCTCATGGTGATACCATGGCTCCAGGACATTCCAACTCTAACTTCTGTGCAAATCAATCATCACAGTTTATCTGCAGGAGAGTGATGGGGAAAGACCTGGTATTGATTATGGCATTATGCTGACGTGTAGAAGGACTGTACTGATTGATTTGACTAAAAGATGCTAGGAATAGCTCTACGAATCACTGCATCCCAAAAACACAGAACATATCGATACAATAATAGCTCATTCATATGGATCTTCAGTTTTACAAGCCTCTTCTCACAATAGTGTATGTATGATCATACATGTAAATAAGTACAAATATTTTGAGAATATGTATGCTTTCCATGTATGTTCACATGTATAAGACACAATAGTTTGTGAATACAGTTGGTCATGTTCCTAGGAGCAAGCAGAACATGCCCGTGTCTATATGAGATATGAAATTCAAATAGAATATAAGCTCCTTAAAGGCAGCAGCTGTTTCCATTTTTGTCTTTGTATAAAAAGGGCCTAGCACAAGATCTAGCTCATTTTTGTGGTTGTTGTTCAGTCGTTTCAGTCGTGTCTGACTCTCTGTGACCCCAATTGGGGAACATAGTAATCATTAATAATGCTTGTCGATTGAATAATTAAAGGGAAGTTTCATGTTGCAATGACTTTATCAATGTCAGTGTTCACTATTATTAAAAGTCTACCAAGACGCAGTTGAAAAGATTTGTCATTCAGCAACCCAGAGCACTTTGGACATCTGACTGGTTGCTCTAAGTATCGTTAGCAAGGTTGTACACACACAGTCAAAGTTTAGCTCAATGACTTTGCACAGCAATGACCTAACTCCAACAAACAGGCAGCAAACAAGAAAGGTGCTTTGGGGTTGATTTATATGAGGCTGAACTAGACCCGAAGCTGCTAGTTAAAATTGGTAGGGCACTGCAATCTACACCGTTTTTGATCACCAGCAGCACTTACAGAAAAAAGACCTCATGACGATTATTTGTCCAAAACTGGAGGTCAAATTGAAATGCCACGGATGGAATGGCCCCTAAGTGAGCAACACTGATCATTCCCAAGAGTGGCAGTGCCTCTGGCTCCCTGCATCAATCCAGAGCTTTCTGTTCAAGTTCTAATCGGTGGCTCTGTGGAATCTCGTTCTGAGTAGTAAGAGGAGAGGTTGCTGTCAACCCCAAACTTCATCAATTCAGTAAATATTTTTAATGCTGCAATGATTCGATATGCTGCTGCAAAGTTAGCAAATATTGTACCTTTTGTAACAATGCTTATGAAATTAGGTTCACCTTTTAGCTATTCAATTCCTAGCCACCCTTTAAAGACCTCTCTATCAGGAAGCCTCACATCTCCCCTATCTACAACACTCCCCTCTCCCCTCCACCTCCTGCTTGGACTTTGAGTAACACCTTGCCTGTATCTCTCACCTACACATAGCTTATGATATTGTCTACTTAATCATGTATTTAATGCGCACATGACATGTCCCTCTAGCATAAGCCAAGAGGGTAGGGACTGTATCATATCTAAGCTTTATATCACCCCCAATGCTTAGCACACTGCTCTGCAACCAGAAGACATTAAATAATGTTGATTTAAATAGATCTCTAATTTATAGAATGATTTTTAAATTAGCTTAACATAGAAGCATATGAAGGATAAATCCCTTGTTCCATAGACTCTGCTTTTAGTTAAAGTTGTAGAAAATAGTAATTTTCAAGAAGAGTCGGAAGACAGGGTGACTGAGGTTCTCAGACAACTAATCCTGAGTCAGGAATTGTGTACTTTTTTGACAAAGCTCAGGCTGCTCACTGTGGTGACAGTGGTTTAAACAAAAGTTATAAACCTCAATCCAATTCCCCTCAGTTCCTCTGCTGTAACTTTTCTTGGTGATATTTCAGGCTTAGGGTCTAGGAGGTTGAGTAATACGTGAGATGAAATGGCATGTGTGAGATGATGAGACCAGCATGATGTGGGTGGGTAGATAGTATGTTATCAGCCCAAACTGCCAAAAACTTCTATAAAACTTTAATGACTGACCAGGAAAACTTTATATGAATACTGGGATGCCAGTATTCATCTCCCAACAGATGTTTCCATTAATAAAAAGTGAACAATAACAATAATTATTCAATGCTCAGTCTATAAGCCCTCTCCACACTGCTGACTCACTTTACTTATAAAAAGCCAAGGATTTTATTATCCTATGGATGTGCCAAGGGTTTGCAATAAAAGCTTCTAGTATTTCTATTTTTCCTGCACTATACAAAATAATGCTGGAAATGTGTTTGAAATACTAACAATTCTAAAATTAAATTCCATATTTATTAATTACCTTTTACATGAAATGCATTGTGGGATCCAAAATATATGAGACACAATCTCTACCCACAAGGAGCTTAAATCAAGCAATCAACTATCACTTAATACGTGACTACTTTGTACTGGGGATAGAAGGACAAAAATAAAGCAGCTTTTGCCCTCAAGGATCTTACATTCTGTTGGAGGAAACAACATATATATGTATATATACATATGTGTGTGTGCATATACACGCACATACACATATACATACGCATACATATACTATATACACATACAAATATGGGAATAGGAAGTGAACTGAGGATTTTGTTACTCTAGGGAATTTACATGTGAGAAAACTTCTTCTACCAAAGAAGGTCATCATCTTTTCTGAAACTTTGATCATAGAGAGTTACCTAGAGCTGGGCTTCTTAAACTTTTCCACTAGCTACACTTTCAGAGCTTCTTAATCTGTGGATCTCAAAACCATATAGGGTTGAGCTAGAGCACTGAGAGGAAGCAATTTGTCCACAGACAGTCTTTGTCAGAGGCAAGGCGTGTGCACGTGCACACACACACACACACACACAAAACCCATGCCTCACATCCTTTCTGCTAAATATATTATGTTTGGATTGTTGCAAGACAAAAGTTTGTAAAAGTTTTCTAAAATATGTTTTATTTCATGTATACATATTAAATTAGGGTATATGGGGAGTTTAGGGAAAACTAGCACCTCTGGTATGAGAACTTGCTGTGCCCTTTTCAGGACTGCTCATCCACCTGTGGGATCCACCTTTCACCAAACTCTCCCCTGAGGCTCCAAGAAGCAGCACTGTGCACAGCATCCATACCCCAGTAAGACCATCACAGCACATAGGCTAAACCAGGTTGAGGTCAACCGACAGGCCTCCAAATTATTGGTGAGTTAAAGGGATGTCTACCCTAAGCATGTGAAGATGTACCCAAGCAGAATGGGCATATGAGAACAGTTTGTTCCAATGGCCATGAAGGTAGCTAAAGCAAAAGCTGCCAAGCATTTAGAGCTTAGTCAAACATTGAAGACACCAAGGTCATTCATTACCAGCTGTCTTGCCTTTTGCCTTGCCACTGGACTTCAATGACTCTGGAAGAGAGAGCAAGGCTAATGACTTTATGCAACTCTGCCTCACTTAAATTCAATTTAAGTAAAATCTTGCAAGTGAAGACATCACCCATAATGTCAATGGTCCTCCTCAAAAAATGAAAGATGTACGGGAACATATTAAATCAAAAGGCCACAAGCAATAAGAAAGGGTGAGGGAGTTGGTGGGGTAAATAGAAGGTGCTACTGGAGCTGGAATTCCAGCCATAAGGAACAGCCAGAGCAAAGGTACAGAGATGGGAGATCAAATGTTACATACAATGAACAACAAATACATTACTTGCCACATAACCATAGTATAAATCAGACTATGATAAATGCATAGAATTCAAAAAGGGAAGGAATAAAATGGTAAAGGACGTATAAGAAAACATTTAATTGCTTTCAATAATTCAGTCAGTGATTCAATAAATATTTATTAAGTTCTTACTCTGTTCCAGGCACTATGCCTGATGCTGGGAATACAAAAAAGGGGGGTAGGAAAAAGACAGCCCTGGCTCTCAAGGTGCTTCACAGTCTAACGGAGGACCCAACATGGAAAAAGTATGTATGAACAAGCTCTGTACAGGATAAATCAGAGGTAACCAATACAAGGAAGATGTTAGAATTAAGGAGGATGAGGAAAGATTTCTTATAGAAGGTGGCATTTTAGCTGGGACTTGAAGTCCAGAAAGGCCAAGAAGCAGAGAAGTGAGCAGAACCAGGAGAACATTGTATACAGTAACAGCAATAATATACAATGATCAATTGTGAATGACTTCTCTATTCTGATCAATATATTGATCCAAAACAATTCCAGAGGACTTGTGATGAAAAATGTTATCCAGCTATAGGGAGAGAACTGATGGAATCTGAGTGTAGATTGAAGCATAATTTTTTTCACTTCTTTATTTTTCTTGGGGGTTTTTTTGCAACATGACTAATAAGGAGATATGTTTTGCATGATTTCGCATTTATAATTGATATCACATTTCTTGCTTTCTCAATGAGTTGGAGGGGTGAGAAAAGGGAAGAAAATTCAGAACTCATTTTTAAAGTGTACATTAAAATAAAAATAAATGCTTTTAAAGAGTATTTGAAGAGCTGATGTGCAGAAGTATCAAGCTTATTTCTCTTGGCCCCAAAGGGTAGAACTAAGAAAGACTGGAAGAGGAGAAGCTGTAGAGGCAGATTTAGGTTTGGTGTAAATAAAAACTTCCTAACAATTAGACTGATCTAAATGTGGAATGGGCAGCCTTGAGTAATTGTCCTTCCCTGGAGACCACCACCTATAGGAGATGCTGTAGATAGTATTTCTCTTCAGTTATTGGTTGAATAGATGACGTCCAAATTCCTTTCCAACTCTGAGATTCTGCATTTCTATAATTCTCAGAGATTGGCAGGGAGGGACCACTTTTAGCTCAGAAGATAAACGAAGCAACTTTCAAATTTAATCTGGAAGAAAGAAAAGAATTTATGTAAGTGGAATGGTGGCCCTTCAGTCTAGCCCATGCTTGAGGATGACCTGCATCCAGGCCAAGAGGAAACAAAGATGAAGATAAGAAACAGGAACAGTGGCTGGCTATTCCAGTTTGGCAGGAATATAGAGTTTTCTTGGAAGTTATCGCAGAATCTCAGAAGCCAACCCATGTCCAAACAAGCATCTCCTATACAATGTACCTGACAAAGGAATCAGCCAGCCTCTTCTTGAAGCCTTCAAGAGAGGAGGAACATCCTGAGGAGCCCATTCCCCTTCTGAATGGTATTAAAGTTTTTCCTTATCTCAAGCTCAAAACTGACCTGTAACTTCCACCCACTACTTTGAGCCCTGCCCTCTGGGGCCAAGCAGAATGAGTCTAATTCCTCTTCTTTATGACAGCCTTTCAAATACTTTAAGACAGATTAGATGCCTACCTGCCAACCCCTAAGTTGTCTCTTTTCATTATAAATATCTTTAGTTCCTTCCATGTTTTTTTCTAGTATCACAGATTCAGAACTAGAAAGGACTTTGGAAATCATCTAGCCCAGGAGTTCTCAATGTTTTACACTCTTAAAAATCGTTGAGGACTGCACCCTCAAAGAGCCTTTTTTTAAATGTGGGTTATTTCCAAGGGTATACTGGTAAATGTTTAATAACCAGATCTCCAGGGGGAAAATATTCACGCCTTCAGGTTTAATCCACATTATTAACATTTTGTCAACAACTTTCTTAAGTAGACAATCAAAAAAAACCAGTAAATCAAGCCCTGATTTGTAGTATTTGCCTATTTCAGAGTGCAAATGTTCACACTGAAAATTTATTGATTGGTTCTCAAGAGCCAGTGAGATCTGCATCTAACACACCCTTAGATATTTATTTATATTTAATGTATTATAAATTAAAATCTCTTACTATTATTATGAAAATAGTTTTGACCTCATAAGTACCCTGAGAGGGTCTCAGGTCCCAGGGATCCCCAGACCAAACTTTTGAGAACCAATGCTGTAATTCAGCACTTCTCAAAATATGGTTCACAATCCCACATAGAGTCGTGAAAAATTTGGCAGCAGTAAAAGGTTTCTGAATACCCAATGACCAAAGATTAATTAAAAATCAAATACATAATGAATCTGAGGTATTTCTGGCAGTGCTTGCCCATGTTACATCGGACAGCTTTACTGCATCCTTGGTTCTGAACACACAGCATGCACACTTCGCACTGTGCATGCCCTCAGGCCACATAACAACAATGACCACTACCCAAAGGCAAAAAGGGGTAGCTAGTGGAAAAAGTTTAAGCCCTGATCTAATTAATCCTCATTTTACAGATGAGGAAACTAAGGCCCAGAGAAGTACAGTGATTTACCTGATGTCACACAGTGATGCAGCACAGTGATAGAGCTAGGATTCAAACTCAAGTGCTTTGAATCCAAATCTAACATTTTTCATGCTGTGCTATGCTACATCTCTCAGTCATGATACTGAGGTCTTATCTTAAGGCCTTTTCTGATGCCCACTCTCATGTAGCATGGTCTTGATGTAGTTTAGAGATGCTGAATGGACCTGAATGGCAAGATAAACAGTTTGTATTTCATCCTGCACCCAAAGTGTGCCATATTCTGATGGCCAGCACCACGCTTTACTTTCCCAGAAAAGAAATTGGGAGGAAACTTAGCAAATACAATTTACATCACTCTATCTTCTCTTGCCCAACCCCAGTCCCAAATGAACTGTTCACCTCTTTTCTGCTTTCTATAACATTTGGGACCTGAGACATCACAGGATCCCCAGAAACACATGAATACCCAGTAATTCTCTCAGCTACTTACTACCTGTGTGACCTTGGGTAAAACACTTAACTTCTCTGGACTACAATTTCCTCATCTATAAAATTCAAGGACTTCTAAGGCCCCTTTTTGACTCTTCATCTTTGCTTTTAGGATACTATGATGGCAAAATGGGAGAAAACACATTAGTTCTGAGATTTCCGGTGAGATAGCTCCCCCTCACATACAGCCACCAACTTTGCACAGATAGTGTGATGTGGTAGAGAAAGGCCAGTCCTGGCATCAAGGACCAGAATGTCTGAGCAGAGAGCACCGATGGCCAGACATGAGTACCAGTAAGAAGACTTTGGCAATGACGTGAAAGAAGGATTTTTCCAGGGGAAAACACAGTCTGAGACTTTTTGATCAGTTGTTTTAAATGGCATTGTGTACTGAAGGCTGCTGTAGACTTTAGGGGAAATTTAACTAGAAGGCCTTAGTAAATTGTACAAACTAACAAATCATAAGAAACAAGAAACAGAGTATAGATAGAAAGCCAACTTGAGAGTCAGAAAGACAGGGTCAAGTCCTTCCTTTGTCCCATACTGCCTGTGTAACCCAGTCACTGAACTCCATGGCAATTCCTTAAGAACAGAGGGTATATATAGAAGAGACATATATTTGTGTGTATGTGTATGTATCTGTGTATATGTATATACATACACACACATTTGTGTATCTAATGGTAGCTATCTCTAGGGTGGGGGGGAGGGGGAGAAAAAAATTTTTAAGTTACATAATAACTTCATTATATATTTAAAAGGAATAGCAAATTGTATATATTTGCAGTTTATATGCAATTGCCTCTTTTTATTCTACTATGTTGAGTAAATGCTTGTTTTATTTCATAAATTAAAAATAAAATGAATATTTCTTAAAAATAGATGTTTACACATAGAAGCCAGATGGTACAGTGGATAAAGAACTCAACTAAGAGTCAGGAAGACATGAGTCTGAATTAGACAACAGCTAGCTGTGTGACTCTGAGCAAGTCACATAAAATGAGGAAGTTGGATTTAATGGCATCTAAGGTTCCCTCCAGATCTGAATCTGCAGTCCTGTGATTTTGCAATCTGTATCAGAATTGGAAGTTTCCATATTAGGAGTCCTCTACACTGAAGAAATGATAGGTCTGGGAGAAGAAAGAAAGAAAGGAAGAAAGGAAGGAAAGAAGGAAGGAAGAAGAAGGAAGGAAGGAAGAAAGAAAGAAAGAAAGAAAGAAAGAAAGAAAGAAAGAAAGAAAGAAAGAAAGAAAGAAAGGAAAAAAGAAAGAAAGGAAAAAAAAGGAAGGGAGGGAAGAAAAGAGAAAGAAAGAAAAAAGGAAACAAGGAAGGAAAAAGAAAAGGAAGGAAATGGCAGAGGGAGGAAGGAAAGGAAAAAGAGAAAGATAGAAAAGAAGGGAGGGAGAAATGAAGTAATAGAAACAGAAAGAGAGGATGAAAGGGAAGAAAGAAAGTAAGGAAGAAATGAGGGACAGGAGGGAGGGAAGAAAGAAGGAAGAAAAGAATAAAAGAAGAAAGGTAGGCAGGACTAATAGGTCTGCATCCCAAAAGAGATTAAAAAAAAGGAAAAGGACTTATCTATAGAAAAAATTATAGCAGTTCTTTTCTGGAGATAAAGAAATAGAAATTGAGGGGATGCCCATCAATGGGGAATGGCTGAACAAGCTGTGGTATGTGATCATGATGGAAAACTATTGTGCTACAAGAAATGATGAGCAGGATGCTCTCAGAAAAACCTGCGAAGACTTGCATAGGCTGATTCAAGGTGAAGTGCACCGTGTACAAAGTAAGAGCAATATTGTAAGATGATCAGCTGTGACTGACTTAGCTGTTCGCAGCAATACAATGATCCAAGACAACTCTGAGGACTTAAGATTAAAAAAGTTCTCCATCCCCAGAGAAAGAACTGATGGTGTCTGAACACAGACTGAAGCATACTTTTTTTTTACTTTATTTTTCTTGATGGTTTTTTTGTCTATGTTTTCTTTCAGAACATGACTGTTATGGGGGGGGGGGAAGCATCCCCAGGCTGGGGGAGAAGGGGCAGAGAAGAAAGATAGGTAGGAAGGAAGACCAATAACCATGGAGTATTTTTCTTTTAAACACTATCATTTCAATACACAAATTAGTAAAATAACAATAGTTAGAAACCAAAGATTCTACTATAGTTACAAAGGTACCTGATATGCCCTCTCGATTTCTGTTGCATTTTCACCTATTGCAATAATATATTCATCCTACCTGTGTAAAAAAAAAGTATCAAGGAAACAGAAATGTTATAAATCGGCTCTTTTAATACTAAAGTTCTTTTTCTCGTAATTAACCAAGTAATTCATGTGTGCTGAAAGTTTACTCTGTTGCTTAAATCATTGAATGCTAATTACATTAATAGTGACAGCAGCATATTCAGCAGAGACAATTGCATTTAGTCAATGGAAATGCTATTCTCAGGTGCCCATTACTTATCAAAAAAGAGAACACTGCAGTGTGATTTAATTTTCCACTTTCTTTCCTTTGACTATTTGATAGAAATGTAGTAGCTCTTTGGTTTTTATTTAATCACAATGTGAGTCACTGGAATTTCTATTTAAATACCCTTTATTTTGTAATTGTTATATTAGAATTTAGCTCTAATGTGTGTGTATGTATATCTGTGTGTATATGTGTCTCTGTGTATATCTTTCTTTACATCATAGTAGTTACAAAGGAAATATATGTACTGTGCTTCTATTTACAATCCTACACTCAAGCTCGATTCTGCTAGCGAGAAGTTCTGCCTTGATTCGCAGCAATTGATTAGTGAATAAAATAAATTTTTGCTATGTAAAATTTATTTAAATTTCATAACTCACAGAAAAACAGCATGTTTTAGCCAGAAATGGTCTGCTTCATATCAAATAGTCCACTATCTTCATTTTTCATAAAAATAAAGTGCCAGCATCTCAGATTCAAGCCAAACCCCTCCCCCACTTCACATCCAGTTCCTCTGCTAGACACTTCGTAGAATCTCTCTCTTCCTTTAAGATGCAGCTCAAATACCCCCTTCCATAAAAAGTCTTTCCTGATCTGCCAAACTGCCAGGGCCCTCACTTTCAAATTACCTTCTATTTAACTACTTTGGTTTTGTGTTCTCTATATTTAATTGTATGTATGTTTGTATAAATATTTGTACTTGTACTCAATATACAGTGTGTGTATATTTATATCAATATGTAACATATGTATACACTATTTAAATACCCTTACATATACAAATATACATGTACATATCTGCACATGTATATTATGACACCATTATAGATACTATTTAAATACCTTTTATGTGTATGTATATGTATTATACATACACATCTTCATACCACACACTAAATACCATAAATATACATATACATAAATTATATATTTATACTACATACTATTTTAGTGCCCTTTATATATATATATATAAATATGTACATGTACATATGTATACATGTATTTTATGTGACATCTTTATTCGTACTATTTAAATATCCTTTACATATGTACATATATAAATACATGTTTATACCAGATGCTATTTAAATATCCTTTATATATACAAATATACATATGCATATATTATATATGACGTCTTCATACACAATTGTTGTGCATATATTTCTCATTAGAATCTATGCTCACTGAGAGTAGGGTTTGTTTCGCTCATTGTATTTTTAATTCCAGTGCCTAGACAGAGAGGTACTTAATAAATACTTGTTGATTGATTGGTTCATAGGTTACTATAGAGGAATCAGTACCCTGCCTGACATCCCAATTGCTGATATAATTAGTATTTATATGGTACTTCTCAGTTTCAAAAAGCCTTATAAAATTAATTCATTTTCCTCATATGCCAAAAAAGTAGGAAGCTGTTATTTTTTTTCCACTGTGCAATTCAGAAAAGAAAGGCTAAGTAATTTTACCTAATGCTGTAAAATGAATCAGATTACAATTTTTCTCCACCTAAGCCCTCTGCACATAATACCAGCTTTCTTCTCTTGACTGAGCTGTCCTGCAAAGCTTTCCTTACCTTATTCCTCCACGCTTCTGCAGAAATGTTTTGAGCTTGTTTTACCTCCGCCAATATAAACCCTACACAATATAATGTGTCATTAAAGTTCTACATTTCCCTGCAGCCTAGAGTCTACCCCTTCTCAGATCCTTCTGAATATCCTTTTAGAATTATGGCCATCTATGCCACATCATTAGTCTCCCTTTCTACTGGACAATTCAAGTCTGCAACTCCAAAAAAGAACAAAGGTACCTTCCTATCCTGAGCAGTACAAGGCCCCTTTCCAGGGTATCGAGGACTGGCAAAATGGAATGAAGAAATTACAGCTACTGTGCCTACCAGCAGAACAGGTCCATACTCAGTTGAAGTAGGCTGCTGCAGAAAGGCCAGTCTGCCCCCAAAATATTTTTGCTGTTGACTTGTCAACCTCAGCCTCATTCTTTGGGGTTAAGATACGTCTGGCATCCAGCACACATTGATTGATCATTAGGTTGCCAGGTTTCTAAACTAACTAGTCAGTACTGACAGCTGGGATTATGGGTCAGGCCTAACTCAGGCCAGTTCAGTGATTTAGACTTAGGATTAGAATGCTATTAGATACTCCTAGGCCATAACAGTGCATTAAAAAACAATTTTCTTTAAGTTCAAAAAGGATATCATTCAAATAAAATACTACCCCTCAGCCTCCCATTCCATCATGACAGTGAACACTTCAGGTTAAAAAGGCATCTATCCCCTCAGAGTCATGGAAATTCCACTAAATCTTTGACATCAACCCCTATAGGTGGGGTATTTTATACACTTGGTCCTCCATACCAACTAAAGTCTGAGGATGGGCCTCCTTACCTCCTTAAACTACCCTAGGCTACACAAAGTAAACATCATTCCTACCACTACCAGAAGCTAGTAACTGGCAAGGCAAGGACATAGGTAAAAGTATGTTATAGACTATCCAAAAACTGGGGGCTCTACACTTGGAGCAACATAGCAAAGGAAAGAGCAGAATCTAGAACTTCAAGCCTAGGGGGTCATAGGAACTGAGGACATACCAGAAGCCCATGGCAAAATGTTAGCCATTGACAGTTTTGACTTTGTCAACCCAGGCTTCTGACTATGTGTCTTCTTAAGCCTTCTTTAAGGAGGAGACACTGTCAAGCCGACTAAGAGATTTCTTACCTCCTCCCCCTACCATACATGTGCCCAAATAAAACATCATAGGGCATATGAGAAAAAGAAAGGACTCAAAAATAAATCACCTATATCTAGGGGATACTAAGACTTATTTAGTTAAATACTTATACAAATTCTCTACAATTCATAGTCTTAAAGAGTCTCCTGGAACACTGAGATGTTAAATGACTTGCCCACAGTCACACGGACTGTATGTGTCAGAGATGAGATTAGAAACCAGACCCTCCTATTGTCAGGACCGACCCGAAGACACTTTATCATGCTGCCTTCCCAGGAATTTGTATCTGAAGGTTGGAAAAACCATTTAGAATAGACATGTTCATCCTTAAAATAATAATTATTTTAGGAGTAGAGGATGTTCATTTTAAAATAACACCAAGTCCATTTCCCTTGGAGACCTTACAGTCACATTATTTTTCAATAATTTATTTTCATTGATCAGCCTAACAGTTTGACACCTTATTTATGGGCTACTGTGATGGATCACATCCGTTCCCAAAGTAAAGTAAGCAAATTCTCTGTTTAGGTAATTAAAGTGGAAGGTCAGATTTTGATTATATTCTCTTTTCCCCTGTCGAAATATAATATAAAATGAGATCTATAAACTTCAGATCTAGCTAGCAGTCATTTGTGGTGACTTTAGAATTAAAATTCAACTACAAACCAGGATTTATTCATTATATATGCATATATCACATATATATATATATATATACACACACACACACATATATGTGGAGGGTAAGAAACAGACAATAATGGAAGCCTTCTTTTACATATACATTGATTTTTGTTTTGTTTTGTTTTAATCTATTTATATGCTTCACCTGGCAAACAGCCTGAACTTCTCTCTCACTTATCTTAAAGGTAAAGCTTGTGGCTGCCAAAGTTTCCAAAAAGAACTGAGAAAATACTACCCTTCAATGCTTAGGATGGCATGTGGTATTTGTCTAACCCTCTGGCCCACTGCTGCTGAACTCCCACCAATGGATATTTATCAGTAAGCCATTGGCAGGTGCAAATGAAACCCACAGGCTCTACAAGTATAATGTATAAACAGAATGTAACTCCACATTATTATAGTTGGAATTTGGATCTTTTGATTAATAATGTAAAAAGACTTCAGATAAAAAAGTATCAATCCACCTCCTTACATAATGTAATCATCTGGTATATTCTGCCCAAACCCATACCTGTATGGGGCATATGTGTTTAAGAAATGTCTCCCATGAAAACACATAATTAAATAAATCCATGGCTGAGGCTGAACAGCGAAATGATGGTTGGAAAGGAAACCTGAGATATTGCCTCTTGTTTTTCCTTTCTGCAGCTCCAGGAAACGCCACCTCCCCGCCCCCCCCCCCCACAAAACACACACACACACACACACACACACACACACACACACACACACACTAATCTTTTTTTGAGGTTTATATACTCTACCACTCTTTCCAAGTTTCATGAAACATTTGTTTGGATTGGGCATGATTATTTGCCTTGGAAAGGTTTGGTCCAATCTTTTGCTATCTCCACATACATTCTTGTGCCAGGTCTTTGCAAGAACTCCTTGATGACTAGTGCCAAACAACCTTTTGAAATGTTAATTATTAAAGGAATACATACACAGAGAGAGAGATAGGAAGAAATACACAAATTTCTAAAGACTACTAGGCAGCATTATTTTTCTGATTTGTTTGTTAGTATTTATATATCAACATATAGAGAGAGATGTATTTAAAATAAATGTTTATTCTATTCTGAAGAAAGTTACTTGAATTGGAAACTGATAGTAGCTTTTTAGGATGAAGGGGTGGGAAATAATAAAACTGAGATTATCAGACCAGCTGAACAATCTTTCATTATCTGCAGAAGCAATAATTAACTCTTATCTTTATATAAACTGGCACTCAGACTCAATATATTTTTGAATTACATAGTGGAAAGTCCCAGTCAGTAAATGTAGAAACAAAAGTACAATGGGTAGTGACTTGTGAAGTCAGTGGAGAGGCTAAGAACCAGTACCATGTCTTCTGAACGCCAATCTTTTATTCTGTCCTTAGACCAGACGATCAGGGTCATAAAAATGTGAAGAGTGAACTATAGACTCTCAGATTCTCACCTTCAGTTCCCAAAGCAAACAAAGGGAAAAACTTCATCAAGGAACAAGTCTCCACTAGCAAAGCATAAGGGAAACTTTCAGATCTTCGGGTCACAGCTGACTTCAGCCTATGCCTTGATTGCACCTAGATATCCAGATAAAAAGTGAAAATTCAGCTTTGTAGATATTAGTGGCACATGATACATGATATTCAGCTATTCCTAAGCATCAAAAGGAGAGGATGGAGGAAGGTATAAAATTTAGAACTCAAAACCTATTTTTAATTGTTTCAACATGCAATTGGGGGAAAATATATCTTTTTTTAATGTGAAGTATCAGTTGAGAGCCTTTACCTTGGAATTATTACCTTCACTTCCCAGAAGATACTACTCAACAAAAAAATCAGATAAAATTCAGTTTAAATGAAATCTATACAAATCAACATATATTTATTGCATGCTTATTATGTGAAAGGTTAATTCCAGGTCACAATTTTTTTTTGTTTTGTTTTGTTTGGGACAACTGGGTAAGTAGTAGTTTGCCACTACACAAAATAAATTCCCCTGGTTCTGGCCATTCTCATCCAAGTAGAGTATTTTAATATCAAAGATAAATAATGCTATATTCTCTTTTCAGTGTTCAAGTATTGTTACTTTTACAGAGGTGTGGAACCAACCTCCAAACTATAACACCTTCCACATTGTAAAGGATTAAAATTACTAACTCAATTTAAGCGCTATTTCTATATGAAGACAAAATTGCCAATCACCATTAGAAAATTCAGTTAATTCAGTTTTGTTTTTAATTGAGCCAACTGAACTATTAATCTTGTGTAGACAAGTCGCTGGCCTGGGTTGATTGAATATTGCATTTGTCAACCAATTGTTGAAGTACAGCCTTAAATCAACCAATAGTAACAAAGTTTGGCCACTTGTAAAGAAGGGAATTAAATCAAGGATCAAGACAACTCAGGCCAAAATAAAACTGACTTTCCTCTGACAGTGTTAGATATTGAGTTATCTCAGTTCAGCTACTCTGCAGCTAGACAAATTGCTGGGCATATTTGCAAGGACTCCTCCATACCTAGTGCCAAATAATCTTCTGAAATGTTCTCTTAGAAAGGATGATAATCAGAACAGATGACAAGATTGCATAGACAACTCTATCAGATGCTAATTCTCATGGTTATTTATTCTCTAGATTTGCTTCAAGCTTGGATAGGGAGCTCTCAGAGTTGGCAGCAGCCAGGTATAAGCTAACTTTCTGCTGTTGGATCCAGAAATAGATGCCAAATGACCTTAGAGTAGAATGAGAAATTGCCTTCATAAAATAATTATAGGGAAGTCAAATCCCTACCCATTTCTATTCAGTCAGGAATTTCACAGTTAGAGACTTACTCTCACTGCTCTTTTTAAAATACAGATTCTGTTGGGAGAGGTTATATACTGAAACTTAGGAATGATTTATACCTTTGTCAATGCTCCAATAATACATGCAATTTCTTCAATATGGATACTCCCACTGTTGGTGCAAAGCTTCATCTATCCAACCTTTGTATACTGGGCAACTCTTATCTACTGTGAATCCCCCAGGAGGTTTCCCTCCAATATTCTGAAGGTTATTCCCTTAAACTTTTTGACATTACATGACTAATGGTGGAACAAGTGGGCTGTTCATTAGATATCCCTTGTTCTCACTGTATGACCAGTGTACCTTCTTTTTCCAGTCATATATGTCTTTGAAGATAATTTTTTGGCTTCTGCTATGTGAGCAATTTTCCATTGGTAATATGCTGTATCCTTTTTATACCCATCATGCTTTTCTGAGCTATTATCATTATTATGTACATTACCATTTAGATGGCATAATTTTAATTCTTCAGAAATTATGGTACTTCATGACTTGCATTCTTATAATAATACCACTAGGAAAAGATTGATCCACCTTTTACTTTAGCTAATGAAAAATGCAATGTGAATCTGAAATGCAATCCACCCCACTTTTGCCTCCCCATTTCTAGTACAATTCATTGCCTGCCTACAGCGTATATCTAAAATACAGATAGTGAGGGAGCAATTAGATGTTCTGTCCATATCCTTATATTGCACACTTTTAATTGACAACAAGCATTCCTCATCCACTTGGTTTTTCCTATATGTATAGTTAAATTGAACTCTTTTGAGTAACTGTACAACTCATTTAGGAGACTGCAGTTCCAGAGTTTGATGAAATCATCACAATGTCTTCCACAAATAGAAACTTCTGAAGGATATACCATCTATAGGAAGGGTTCTTCACCCTTCTGTACATACCTCTTTGACAGTCTGATGAAGCCCATGGACCCCTTCTCAGAGTAAAGTTTTTAAAATGAATACAAAAAAAAATACACAGGATTACAAAGGAAGCCAATTATATTGAAATATGGTTACCAAAAATATAAGAAAAACAAGTTTATAGATCCCAGGTAAAGTATTCTTGATGCCCTGGAAACACCTTTGAATATTTAAGAACAGTTTCTGATCAAAATAAATATAGAGAAAGTATGAGCACACCAAGGCACCTGAGGTAAGGAGTACCACAAAAAAGGGAATGGGACCCAGGAAGGAGAGATGGAAGTAATGAAAGCCACAGTTTTGCCCAAGTCAAACTGAACAGATATGCTACAAAACTAGACACACGTGCTCTGGTTCCTGGCATGCACACAGACAAAGCCCTGGACTTAGAGCCATAAGAATTGTGTTTTGGTGACATCTTTACCTCCTGCCTACTGTGCAACCTTAAACAAGTCACTTAACAGTATGGTGAAAAGAGCATTGGCTCTGAAACGAGAGACCAGTTCAAATCCTACCAATGCCTCTGTGACCTTGATCATGACTTAACCTCCCTGGGCCTCAGTTTCACTAAATGTAGAAAGAGGGGTTTGGATGAGAGGCCTCTGAGGTTCCTTGCAGTTCTAGATCTTTGATCATATACCATCATTCTTATGCTCAACTTACTCATCTGTAAACTAAGAAATAAAATAAAAATATGTAGGATATCTGCAGTCTCTGCTTCATGGAGTCAACATGGAAATTCTGAGAGGATACACATACGACATTTGTAACGTGAGAATTTATATACATCAAATGAGTTAACATCCATAATGGCTTTGTGAACTTTAAAGGCTATATAAATGTTAATTATTGTTGCTATTGTTATTATAATGGGCTTGCTGATTCTTGTTTTCTGGCCTACTCACCCTCTAATTTATAGACCTTTTCTTCATCATTAATTTGGCCAAGAAGAAATATATATTTTTTCAAAAAATTCTATATTATCCCATCTGATGGCTAAATTCAAAAGTATTATTTTAGTTTGCTGATGGTTAAACTTTTGTGGTTTCCATGGTGATTATCTGCCAAGTAGTTTACTTACTGCCCCTAAGCTGTCATCGCATACTGTTTAATTTATAAAACTGTTCCCAACCTCCTAGAAAAAAAAAATCACCAATATTTCTCACAACTTTCTTCAATTTATTTTCAGTGTCAGCCAAGACATCACATTCGTTATGATTCACCTCAGCATGATGACATTTCATTTTTCTTGCTGAAGAAGATGTTCCTGGGGCGGAGGTTGAGGTGTGGGGGGTGGGGTGGCGCGGGGAGGGAGTCCCACATCTCTTTAGTCTTCTGGATATCACATAATAAATGAGAGCTCTGCTTTTCTTCAGACCTTCAATAGGAAGAAATGTTTATGTTTCAGGACCAAGCCCCCACTGAATATTTACAAAATTTGTGGTGAGGTGTTGAACCATAAATCTCTAGTTTGAAATCTCCATCAAATACAAAAGAAGCTCTATAAAACACAGTGTACAACAAAAAGTCAGGAGGAAAAAAATGTAAATATTTTAAAGAATTATTTAAATCCTTAAGTGTCTTCCTCATAAATAACATATAAAACTTATTTTATCAAATGTTCTTTGGTGCTAACATTCAAAATATAAAAGTGGGCCTCCAGTATCCTTAGCAAAATGAGTTAAGCTTAGATTGCTGCAACTTTTCAGGAGTATGAAAAGTTGAAAATATAAACAGTGAGACTACGTATGTGTCAACATCAGGTAAAATAATTTTGTATATTCAAGCTTTACTGGATTAAAAATGAGTAAGATCTCACACAAACTATCGAAAATATCTAAATGGGTTAGGGGTCTCATAAATATTTCCATACAAAATAGTCCTTTTTATATGTTAGTATACAAAATTGCCTTTTTCAGCATGTGGAAAAGTAAGTAGGAATTAGAATGTGAATTATAATTTGTTAACTGCCCTTATCTCCAATGTCATAAGTTTTGCTAGGATATGCACTCTGTGTTAATTCTTCCCAACTATTTTGTTTTTGATGGAAGTTTTTTGTCTATATCTGTGATTTCATTAGCATAGAGAACTGCCAGGGTAGAAATTTCCTCCACTAATGCGACCAGGCAACTTGTTTATAACTTAGTCAAGCTACCTGTCTGAATCACTCAGAGTTAAGTGACTTAACCATGTTCTAGTGGATTAATATTCAATTCATTTCAATACTAGTTAGAATTGTATTCAATTCAATTAAACACATGTGTAAAGGCCTACTATATGCCAGGCACTATACTACCACACCAAAAAATACAAAGAACATTCACTGCCCCCAAGGGACTTAAAAGACAGAGACAAGACTTGGCCCCAGTCAGCAGTTTAACAAGCAGGCCTCATTGACCCTAAGGATATTTTAGATGTCCTTCCTTTAAAAATGCCAGTTGAGTGAATGAACGGTAGTGATACTTCTATGATTCCGAAGATTAATAATATATTAGTAAACATAATTTGGAGAAAACATATATAATTGCAGAAAAAGCATTAGCATGCGCTCATCTCTATCCTTTGTTCAAATTGACAACATAATTACTTTAAATCAAATCCTCCTTGGAGGAGACTAAGAGGGGGGAAAATATCTGTTTACATTGATTCAATTGAATTATCTTTTACTATTTCTCTTTTGCCTGTGTCATGATGACAAAGCAGGGGAGTTTATCCAGAGTTTTTGGCTACTCAAATCATGATACTGACAATTTGACCATTCAGATAGACCAAAAATAACCCAATCCTTCAACACTTATACCTGTCCTTACTGCCTATACACACACCCTTCATTTCTTTAAGAGAGACAGACAGAGAGAGAGAGAGAGAGAGAGAGAGAGAGAGACAGAGAGATCTATTAGGAAGGCATTGTAGCTATGTTAATGAGTTGTCCTGATATTTTGGGAACAGTTTATGCATAATTCATTTTCTAAACAATAGATCATGAAAAATATAATACTGCTTTGCCTTGTCTCTGAAAACAGCAAGTGAGGCATAAAGTATATGTTTTTATTTATCCTATTTATTTATACTCTTTAATTAAATATGTTTGTCTTCCTGAAATGCATTTATTACTTTCTTGATACTGTTTTGCTAATCAACGAAATTTCTCTCTCTCTCTCTCTCTCTCTCTCTCTCTCTCTCTCTCTCTCTCTCTCTCTCTCTCTCTCTCCCCCTCTCACAACTCATAACAAAAGCTGAACTAAAACTAAACTAAACATGAATAGTATCTTTCAAAATCATCTCAGGAAGAAATTATTTGAATCCTTGAACAGTGAAAGAGCACTATCCTGGCAGCCAGGAGATCTCAGTTCGAGTTCTACCAAATAGTTATGTGACTTTGGGCAAGGCACTTTATCTATGGTGATTGATGGTGGTGGTGGTGGTGGTAGTGATGGTGATGGTGATGATGATGAGGAGGAGGAGGAGGAGGAAGAAGAAGAGGATGGTGTCATTGATGATTATGATGATGTGGTGATGGTGATGATAATGATAACATGTTTATATAGTACTTATGTCACTATAATTCAGTAAAGTAGATTACACAAATATAACCATCTTTATTTTAAGGAGCGAAGCTGAGACTTATATGCAAAGTAAAGATTTGAATGCAGGTATCGTGATTCTATTTGCATCACCTGATCTCTTATATGTCCTTCCAGCTCCAACACTCTCCAATTTTAAGCCACAAGCGTCATACTCACACCAGACACAAATCTGTACCATCAATAACAAAGACTTTCATTTATATGGGATAGTAAGGGCATTTGTGTTGAATAGGAAATTGATGTGTTAAAGAACAAAAAGAAAGATGGATGGAAATGTGCCTTTTAAAAATTAGCAGTGATTCAGTTGTCTTTATTTTGCTAAAGTCTTCTGCTTTCAATCTGATCCAAACTTATAAGAATGTTATCTCCATGCAGAGGAGAGGCTTTTTCATGGTTTTCTACAGCCCATGGTCACAGCAGCCATTCTTCTTCAGACCTACAACAGTGGCCAACATAGATTCTATTTGCTGATGAACATATTGATTAGAGGGGGCTGGTGGTTTGTGGGGGGAGTTGGGGAAGGAGGAGGAAGGCTCTCACTCCAGTAAACCTCCACCTGCTTGCCGACGCCAACAAATAACTGAAGGGCAATTTTTTCACAGATGTCATTTTACTACAACTACATTCCAAGCAATTCTCTTCTCCTCCCAATTAGGATGGCACAACTCTGGTAATACTTTAAAGAATCAAATATTTAAACAAGAAATGGAGCATAGGGAATTGTGCCTGTCAGGCTACTGGCCTTAGCTTCAGATTTCCTCTCTCCATTTGGGAAAGCTGCAGGGCCTGAAACCTTTCTAAGCTATGCATACTGATTTATATTTTCAGTAAGAAAGTCCATGGCCAAAAGTCACAAAGCAGAGACTGGCAAATGAAGATTTGACTGCAGAATAACAAATAAAGAGAAGATGAGAGGTTCCTGCAAATTCATGGCCACAAAATAATGATCTTGATTCTTGCTTCAGCAAATGCAGACAGGTTCTTATCATTGGCAGGATCTTTTTATAGTATCACAGAATTGAGAGCTAGAAAAGACCTTGGAGATCACCTAGTTTAACCCTCTAATTTTATAAAAAAGGAAATTGAGACCCTGAGAGGCAAAGTGATTTGGAAAGAGCACTGGCTTTGGAGCCAAAAGACCTGGATACAAATTCTCACTCTGCTATTTAATAATTGGATAATCAGTTTAGAAACAAAAGGGGCCTTCAAGGCAAAAACAGTCCAACCTCCCTCATTTTACAGTTGAGAAAACTGAGAGTTAGAAAAGTTAAGTGATTTGGGCAAGGTCATACAGGTTAATAAGGAGAAGATCCTAGATTGAAACCAGGTCCTTGGATTCCAAATCCAAACCTTCTTCCAATGCATGATGTTATCTCTAATGTTTTATACATTGATATTGTCTTTTAAGGTTTGCAAAACACTTTTATTTTCCTCACAATAATCCTCTTAGGTAAGTAGGACAAGTATCATTTGCCCCACTTCACAGATGAGGAAACTAAATGTAAAAGAGATCAGAGGATCATAGGTCGAGAGCTGGATGAAACAGAGGCTGAGTCCAGAAATGTCAAACACATTCCCAAGCGTGATCCAAACCATATAAAAATGTAATTGGGAAATATTCAAGAAAACAAAAATGTAATAAAATATCAATAATATTACATTTTAAAACTAAATCGATATGTGGCCCAAAGAGATCCTTATTTAGGGCTTAGTGGCCTTCATTTCCATTGGAATTTGACATTGCTGATGTAATCCAACATCCTTATTTTACAAATATGAAAAATGAGCTCCAGAGAAATGAAATTACTTGTTTGAAACCACGCACATAGCGTCAGAAACAAGCTTAGAACTTATTACCTCTGACTCTAGATTCATTTAAAGGTTTTGTATGTTATCATATTTTATATCCTCATTTATAAAAATGAGAGGATTGGACCAGATGGTTTCTAAATTCCTTTCCATCTTCAAATTCTATAAATCCAAGGCCCTGCCTTGGTAGGAGAACCAAGACTGAAATCCATACCTTCATCCCAATGCAAAGACACTGTTTTGGCCACTACTCCATACTGTAAATCCCCACAGAAGAGAATGGGAAAGAGTTCACATAAGCAAGAAGGGAGGACAGTTTTGAAAGAAAGTATAGAATTTAATATATATATTTTTTAAAAAGCAGTATGAAGTGGAGATTCACGGTTTCAAAGAATCTTCTTTTTCTGTTCTGCTATATATAGAAATGCTCTCTCTAAGTGTTAAGTACAGAATTTTAAAAAAACAAAATTTAAATTAAAAAAATTAGTTATAACTAAGTCTATACTTTGCAGTAGAAACATTTTACAGTTTGTATGAAACTACATTAATTTGCACTAATTGGATAAAATTTCCCTAACTGAAAGAAGGAAAGAATTCATGAAAAGTCCAAATCATAGAATATTTTTGTCAAGAAATATGTTACTCTCAACTTATATCCAGTAACTCAAACTGGACTAAAAGAATGTTGCCTAATGTGAGATATTTAATAATCATACCAATTACAAAAATACAAGTTATACTATTCAAGTTGGAAAGGACCTTGTAAATCTCTTCCAACTCCTTCATTTTACAAATGAAGAAGCTGGGAGTCTAATGTATATGTGGGTGATCGAAAGGAGTTTTCTGAAAATATATATATTTTAAATATTATCCCTGCAGGTTTTATTCACTATCTCCATAACTTGCACTTTCTATAAAGAAAAGGGCTTTAAATAAAGGTAAATCCCAGACTGGACTGTTCAAGTTTTTGCAAAGTTCAGTTTAGTAGAGCCCAATTTACTGTAATGAGATTTATTTTATTTTATTATAATTTTTTTGCAGTGTCAACTAAAATTTATTTGAGTCATGTGTAGGTAAAAGTCTATTTGAACTAGGAAGACTAGACCCCTGACTATGATTTGGGGCACCTACAATTTTGGCAAAATTGTGATGTCTGCATAGCTTCCAACTAGATGAGCAATACAAGGCTACACACACACACACACACACACACACACACACACACAGAGATTATATCACATCATATCACATGCAGCACTAGTTCAAAGAGAAATTTTGAAGTGATATCCAATCTATCCTTTCTTCCTTTTTCATTAGCTATCTTGTAGGATCCTCATGTGTACATTCTAGTACCCTGGAAATTTATCTCCCATTGCCATTACTGAGCATGGATCATTTTGGCCTCCTATCCTCCTCAGAGTGTTGAAATCCAACACTTTTATCACTATTACATAGTCTTTTGGTTACAATATTCCTTAAACCACAGGACCATGCTCCCTATATATAGTAAAGTCTATCTCTTTTGGATCTTTTGTGATCCCCTCAACCAAAACTTACCTATGTTGTGTCCTCTTGCTTCAAGCCCTGATAGCTACCATGAGCCAACTTACAAACTAAGCTAGAGTGCCAGTGTGAGAGAGGGCTTTCTCTCCTGGATTTCTTGTATTCATTTTAACAGGGAACCTCAAGACCTTAACACAAAGTGAGGGATTAAAGATATGAATTCCAAGCTTTATAGACAACTGATAAGAAACATTGGGACAGAAGGATAGTAAGTTGTAATTGCAATCTCAGGATGCATCTATTTCAATGTCTATTAAGGCCTTAGCATGCATTTAGTCATAAAATAGCAGGGAGGACAAACTTTGAATATATACGAAAGTTTTCTGAATTCTATTTTTTTAAATCTCTAATTAAATTTTGTCAAATAACTATTTGGAAGGCATAATGTTACATGATGATAAAGAACACATTTGCTTAAATTTCTTTATCAGTGATCCACTGTTACATAAAGAAACTTTGACTTTTAAACTAAATTTATTTTAAATTTTTTATGAATTTAATAATCGTCAACAAACAAAGCATTTCAATATATAAAGAAAAAACAATACATAAGACTATTCAAGAAACTATGGACCTCTCACCTGCTGCACTGTCAGAAGAACAGCTAGAGGTGGCTGAGGTCCTCTCTTCTTTTCTTCTCTTCTTCTCTTCTTTTACCTAGCCAGATCAAATATTCTAGGAAGAGCATGAAGGGAGATCCCTTATAATACCCAAGGGGAAATATTCTGAATTCTCTCTTTAGGTATGAAAGAAAGACTAGAACCAATATATTTTGTAAAAAGGTTCACTTCTTTTAAAATTTAAGGTGTAACAATGCTGCAAGCATCATTCTTCCATGGCAAATGTATTAAACCAATCAACCAAAAATCATTTTTAAGTTGCTTTTTGAAGAAACATGATAGAGACGTATTGAAAAGGAAATTCACTAGAACTGTTTTTTCTCTTTTCTCTATTGATTCTGAGAAATGGACAAGAATGGGTTCAAGGAATATTATAACCAAAAGACTGTAACAGTGATAACAAAGTGATTGATTTCAACACTGTGAGAATGATAAGAGGCCACAATTATCCATCCCACAGCAATACAAATTTTAGAACAAAGATATCAATAAACTATGGTCATTTGTTAACCCAAAAAAGTACTTTAAAAATAAAAGCCAACTGGATATCTAGAAGTGTTTAAAAAACATCTTATTGGATTCCATGGGAAAGTGTATGCCATAGATCAAATAGGCCTGACATTTAATAAAAACTCTACATTATTAGTTGGCAAAGTAAAAGATAGTAATGTCATAGAGGGGTTCAGGTGGGGGGGGAAGATCATCGAAGTGAAGAAAAGAGAGAAACCCACAAAATATCATAGATCAGGTGCTAACAAGAAATAAAGTTATGAGAGACATGAACAGCGTTTTGTATCAGACTAAGGCCAATAATAAGTTCTTTAAATATACCAAAGGTAGGGAATCAGCCTCAGAATCAGTAGGAACCCCTGATGGTGATAATAATGTCTTGCATATGTTTAGCATTTTGCACTTTTAAGAGCACTTGAATACACATTATCTCATTTGGTATTGGGGAGTAGAGAAGAAAAGCTTATTAAGAAAGGAAGATGTGATTCATTATCTCTCCTTAGCAGATAAAGAAATGGAGGTATGGCAAGGTTAGATTTGCCCAAGGCTGAGGGATTTGCCTAAAACCAGGCCAGGCAGCAAGTTCTCAGACTCAGGCTCTTTCTGCCACACATCACTGGATTAATTATCACAATGCAAAAGTGCACTCAGGAATGAAAAGGAGCTTGACGAAAAACTCTGAATTCTCTGTCTCTACTTTTACTTAAGACTTTGGAAAGATTCCCATTTGAAATTCTCCTACTCTACCATTTAACACCTGTGTGATTTGGGGTAAATCGCTTTAACCCTCTGAGTCACAGTTTCCTCATCTGCCAAATTAGGAGGTTGGACTAGATTATGGGCTCTTAACCATTTTTGTGTATCATGGACTCATGGAGCATTCTGGTGAAACCTATGGATCCCATCTCAGAATAATGTTTTTAAATGCATAAAATAAAAGTTATACCATTACAAAGGAAACCAATTGTGTTAATATGCAGTTTTTTTAAGTTCATGGACCCCAGGTTAGAGCTGGAATGATCTTTATGATCCCTACAATCCCTAATATGGTAATCTTTTGAATAATAATAATAATAGCTATAATAATAACTAGCATTTATAAAACGCTTTAAGGTTTGCACAAAATTTTCCATAACCTTATTTCCTTTGATCCCAACCTACTTTTAAGGTAGGTGTCTTAAAACTGAGGTAAATAAAGGTTAAGATTTGCCCAAGGTCAAACAATTAATGAGTGCCTGAGGAAGGATTCAAATGAAGGACTTCCTGAGTCTTGGTCCAAGCCTCTATGGACTGCATCACCTAGCTGCCTGAAGCAAATAGAGTCATGGGATTACAGAATTGGAAAGGACCTCAGTTTCCATACCCAAGAAAGAAACCTCACCATAACTTACCCAACAAATGTATTATAGTTATAAGCACATACAATGCCATAGGCTGAACAGAAAAAACTCAGCGAGATAGGATAACACCCATGTAAAATGCAGGAAGGAACCAAATGGCAACTAGAGTAAGAAATTCATAGGTTGCCATCATGGTTCCCATCCACAAAAAAGAGGGATCCAACAAGAGATCAGTGAGCTTTTCTCCCATTCTTAGTAAATTGACAGCATCTGCATTGAAGTACATAATCATTGCATAAATAAATAAGCATATCCCGTTGAAGAAAAAGCAACCACAGCTTCTATGAAGCAAATCATCCCACTAACATGTCAGTTCTTTAAAGGGGTCAATAAGTACAAAGGCAAAAATCAATGGAAGTGATTTACTTAGACTTTCAAAGGATAAGTTCTGTTTTGATTTTTGCTTTCTTTCAATGAAGTTACCATTGGATTAGAAGAAAGAATGTTTTGTCGTAGACATAGGATCCTAGAGCACAGAGATTTCGATTTAGAGCTTTGAAAACTTGAGTTTCAATTCTGAATAAAACACTTAATTTCTCTCAGCCTTGGGTATCTTGTCTGTAAAATGGGAATAATATAGCACCTCCTCCAAGAGTTGTTGTGGGGATAATGTATGAAAATTTCTTTGCAAACTTTGAAGCACTACGGAAAAGTTAGCTATTATTAGCCAAAAAAAAAATCTACAAGTACTCTTCTAATTCTAAATGACTATCAAATCATTAGGAAAAATAGGAACCTTGCTAAATATAGAAGTGATAACTGTGGGTCCCCCAGGGGTCAGTGCTAAAAACCAGCCATTTGACCTTGATTAAAATAACCTGGAAGAACTGTGCAGTGAAATGGCCAAGTTTGCTGTTGACACTAAGCTGTTCTAGGCAATGAAATAGCAAGTGAAAAGTGGTAATGAGTTTCAGTATCAACAAGGTGGTAAATTAAAGTTCAAGTCAACAAGCATTTATTGAACACTTACTATGTGCCATGCACTGTGTTAGGTACTGAGTATATAGATATAAACAATAAGAAAAATAGTCCCTGTTCTCAAGGTCCTTACATTTTAATGGGGGGAAGACCACACATAAAAATGAACTGAAAAAGGAGGAAGATTATCAGTATCAGGACATGATATCATAATACAGAGAATGAAAGATGGATGGTCTGGGTCATTAATCAAAATGAAGGTTCTAGGAGGAACTCATCAATGGCAGAAAGGGGCTACAGAAGGAAAAGACAGGTAGAGCACAGTGGCAAGGTCTGGAAAGAAATCATTCAAAACAGACTTTTAAGATGTTGGGCTCTAAGCTATTAATCATAACTGTGACCATAAAACCCTATACATACTTAATTTTGTCTGATTTCTGAAGCTAAGTAGATTTGGGCCTACCTGATACTTAGAGAAACCACCTGAAAATTCCAAGCACTATAGGCTTTTCATTTTGGAGAGGCAGTATGGTACATGGAGGAAAAGCACTGAATTTGGAGTTGGAGTATATGGGTTCAAATCCCACTTCTGTCCTCAGACTAGTCATTACTCTATCAGCTTCAATTTTCTAATTAGTAAAGTTATGGTAATGGACTGCATGGTCTCTAAGATCCTTTCTGACTCCAAATTTATGAATCTATGAGCTCAAGAAAAGAATCAAGGAATCCTTACAGGCTACCCTCAAAACGTTAGCATGTTGTGTTCCAAAAAGCAGAAAAATTATAAACATCAACAGGAAATGAGCAGCTAGATGGTACCATGCAATGGATGGAGGCCTGGAGTCAGGAAGACCTGAGTTTAAATCTGGCCTCAGACACTTACTAACTGTGTGACCCTAGGCAAGTCTCTTAGCCCTGTTTGCCTCAGTTTCCTCATCCATAAAACAAGTTAGAGAAGGAAATGGCAAAGCACTCTAGTATCTCTGCCAAGAAAACCCCAAATGATGTGATGAAAAATCAGACACGACTGGAAGCAATTGAACAACAATAGATAGCTTAGAGAGGCACCATGGTACGTAGATAGAGAACTGACTTTGAAGCCAGGAAGACCTGGTTTCAAGTCATGCCTCTCACACAATTGGCTGTATCATCCTGGATAAGGCATTTAACCTTTCAGTTGTCTAGATATCTCTCTAAGACCAGAAATTACAGAGAAAGTGCCAACCTGCATTGGTAGATGGATTTCCTAATCTGGAAGTTTGCTTTGCCAATAAAATCACAGAATCAGGAAGATCTCAGTTCAAATCCTACCTCAGACATTTATAGTTGTGCGAACATGGGCAAGTTAAGTGGTTTCTCTCAGCCTTAGTTTCCTCATAAGGATAAAAATAGCACCAGACGTGCAAGGTTGTTGGGAAGATCAAATGAGAGAATGCAAATGAAATGCTTTGCAAATTAAGCTTCATGTAAGAGGAGGGGGAGTAAACTAATTGTAGATGCTGAAAAATAAATAAGTTCACATAGGCCTCTGGAGGAGAAAGCAGGGCTGAGGACTTTAAATGGCTGTGACTCATTTAATTCCAATTTACATGCAAGTCAAGACATCACCCTTGTGATGTCATTGGTCTTCTCTGAGAACAAAGGGCCACCACTCTGAACAACATATTCAAATAGGTTTTCAATAAATAAATTCATATATTACAGAAGATATAAAAGGGCTACAGTTTCCACCAGTGGATGGAGAACCTCCCACTACAACCACTACCATGAGATCACAAATTAATCAACATTGTGAGAGAAGTTGGGATTGTTTTAGATATTTCTCTAATCTTGGAATAAGATGCAATATAGCAAACCTTATTTTGAATTGTGTGCTGGGGGAGGGGGGCAAGAGGGGAGTTATTGGTCTAATCTACTCCAACATTTCTCAAATCTATAATAAGAGAAAACTAAATCCTGAAGACTAGTATTACTCTAGCATAAGGTGGTTCTCTATGTTCATGGAGTCTCAACATCCTTTTGGTGTCTAACCACAAATGGAAAGAATGGCCCAAGTTGGGCATATTTCTCTAATTTCCAGGTACCTTCTGTAAATAAGTGTAGAGAGAGAAGGCTATAGAGAGTATATATTCATGCACAATAGAGTGGGTTGACCAATGAGTAAAGAATTAAATGAATCCCTCAGAGATTCTTTATAATTTTTTTTAAATCCTTCTCTTTGTGAAATAGGATAACTGCTGTATTGGACAAAAATCCCAATCATTTTGTGAGGTGGACAAACATCCAACAAGGAATCAAATTTTATTTTTGCCTCTATTGAGATGTGGATAAATGTTGATTTAGCCCAGCTTGTTACTAGACAAGCTAGACTCAAGTCTTCCAGCACACACTGCACTCTTCTCAGGCAAGTAAGAAAACATGGAATTGGTATGTAACTTGCATATTCTAAGTAACTAAGAAATTTTGAAACACTCACTGGAACATATGGAATAAAAACCTGAAGCTAAAAGGGCCTTTTCAGAGATAGATTTTTTTTCATTTGAAACAATTTCTCCCTAAATTTTAATAAGCATACTGATTTTACAATTCCCAAGTTCAATGCCATTCAGTGGGGTTAAATCATGCTTTGGGTGAATGACTCATAGGGAAAATCTCTTTTAACCAGTGAGATACGGCAACAAATTGATAATGTCCAAGAACAACTGTAGGCATCATGTCACTGCGAGAACTGAAGGCAAGAATGCATGAGCAGCCAGCTGTGCTTAAGCCACAAGGTTGCTTTCCTACCAGGTTCACCTAGGTTGTAATGCCTGAAGGTATAAACTTTAGGCATTTTTCCCAGGCCATTTTTTTTTTAAATAGGAAGGGTGTCAGGGTGATTTGGGATAATTGGAAAAATATTGAGTGGTCCGAAGCTGTCACACTCTCCATGTTATTAAGTCTTTGTGTACATGTAATCTAGGCTTCATCAGGTGACTGTGCTAAATATCACAGCCCTCCACTACTAGGGCGATTAATCCAGGAATGTGTTACCCGCGTACTGGGGTGAGGAAACAGGAACTAATTTGGTAAACAAATGATATGTAAAATCTATACCCAAAGAGAGTGGCAAGTGACAAAAGGAATTGTAAATGCCCCTAAACGCTCTCTCCCTTCGATTGGCAGAGAGACTAACACATACACACAGAGGAGATGGAGCATAAAATTGGGCGTACTCATTCGAAGGTTTGTTTTGATTTTTTTAATCATATATTCTTTTTTTTTTTTTTTAAGGAGCTGGGAGGAGGCGGAATCCTCCAGTACTATGAGGCTGTCTGCCGATGTAAACAGACGTGGTGGAGAAACGCTGTGTACTCCTGAGAGCATGTTTTCTAAATTTTAAGTAATCAGAATAGAGCGAAGGCCAATTATCTCCGGAATCACCGAGAGAAGGCAGACTCCTCCGCCGAGAGAAGACATTCCAGCCAGAGGGGAGATAAGGAAGCTACGGCAAGTGAATGAACTTCCTTCCTTCGACTGCCTGAGGTGAGGGGCTGGAGGGGAGCCGGCCATGCCAAGTTTGAGATTGTTCTTAAAATGATTAAAAACAGTTCATCCCCCTCGGCTAGGTCAGCTCTGCAAATGCAAATGAAGACGCGCTGGTGAAGCTTTGGAGAGACAGGCTCATCCTTTGAGGCCAGCTGGAGCAACAGGCTGAGAAATCAATCATTTAAAAAAAAAAAAAGTCCTCTACAGCCAGGAACCTCTCTCTGGTGCTTGGTCCCTACTCTAGGACTTTCAGTCTCAAGAACTGGGCAAGTCCCTTCGGGGACTTCGTTCCTTCCATTGCTACCTGGGAAACCATAAAAGCAATGTGGAGTGGAGGACGGTAGCCGCTCAGGACGAGGGGGCCCCATTTCATTGCTCAGCTCTCCCTTACCCTCCTTCCACTTCTACTATAAATTCCCTCCCGGTCTGTCTGGGTTTTCTTTTCGGCCCCAGGGCATCCCCTCGTTCCGTTTGGCAAGCCCCTGCAGCTCCCGCGGAGCTAACTCCGTGTGGTGCTCTAGAGATTCCCTTGTTGAAGGGGCAGGCTGAAGAAGAGCAGTGGCTAATCGGATTGGGAAGGTCCTTGTAATCCCAGCTTGCCCGACTCGCTGGCTGCAGCCTCTCCCGCTCCCTCTCCAATATCACTAATGTCACATCTATTGGCTGCATTAGACAGATGCTGTAAAACTCACTCTCCCCCTCCCTCCTTCCCTCCCGCGCTGCTCGCCCGCCTGCTCTCTCTCAATCCGATTCCTCCTAATACTTTCACTGTCATTAAATCCCGCAGCTCCCCCCAGCCTTTTACTTTCCCCACTGGTCTATTCCACTACGCCTTTTTTTTTCCAGGGGGCAACGTGGTCACCGTCTGGTGACTGAACAAAGCTATCTCGCTCTCTCTTGTCTTTTCTGCCTTAGCCCACCCCTAATCTGGTAGTGGGGCAGCTTCAAGGCGTTCCACTAGCAAAGAGACCAGTTCCATACGCGGGGAAGGAGATCTACCCTTGCCTTCCTGGAGCCCAGACAGGAGCAATTAGACTCCAGATTTAGCTTCCCGTGGGACTGCTCCCTTAAATGATTTAATAGACATAAGTTTTTATTTGACCTAGTCGAAGGTGAGAGAAAGAAAAACAGAACAAACACAACCTCGCTACGCTTTAAAGAAACTTTAAAATATCCATCCAAAAACAGAAGTATATCTTCAATTCTCTCCCCTCTTTCCTTTCCTCCCGACCCGGTCTGGTTTACTTCTTAATCTTTACTTCTTGATCTTTTCCCTGTATCTCCTTCTCCCTTTCTCCTCATCCCCACCCATTCTCCTCGATTTTATTTGCCTTGTGCTAGCTCTGGGTCAGCGCACCCTTTGTGAAGGCGGCTGGGGTTGAGGGGGATGGGGAGAAAAGGGGGGGTGGTGTTTGTGTGTGTTTGCTCTCTGTCCCTTTTGTTATTTTCTCCCCTAACCCCGGAGAAATGAAATACACATGCAGGTCTGTCTCCTCATATTTTCAGATGTTTCTCACACTATTGTCCCTCCCATCTCATTGAAAGTGTAAAGTGAAAACAGATGCATTGGGTGTGTGTGTGTGTGTGTGTGTGTGTGTGTGTGTGTGTGTGTGTGTGTGTGTGTGTTTGAAGGAAAATCCCAGCAGAAGAATTAGGCCGAGCGGGCCCCTTTTCTCCCCCCATGACGATGAGTGATACCTAAGATATAAATTAATAATGTTCATCTACTATTCTTGATTAGCACGAAGGTGCATTTTGGTGAGATTTTATCATTTCCATGTGTCTGGACAGCACGAAGAAATCAATGGGGAAAAGATCTATAAATCAGCCATCATGTCAAGACAAATCAAAATAATGCTTCTATTATTTCAATCAATAAACCATTTTTATACCCAACATCTGATATACACAGTGTGTCCGTGTGTTTGCTTTTGGAATTTGCAGATCTGCTTTATACCAAAACAAACCTTTCAGAGACGTGTCAATAAAATTAAAATTTTAAAAGGAGGACTCTTGGTCCCAGCTTCGCTCTCATTCCATTCACTCCCATACCTCGACGAGCCATTTTCTCTTTCTTTCAAAATCAGACCTCTAAAGTCGGTCTCAGGGTTTCTGAAACTTTGCAAAGGATGTTATTGGGCTAAATAAAGGGAAGAGAGAAAAAAGACTGAGGTAGCAGGGCTTGGGGGTGGGGAGTGGGGGAAGGCGACAGGGTATACAAGATACAGTAAGCAGCAACAGGCAAAAACACTAAGACAAACCTCTCTGGACTTCTGTTCTCTGAAAATATTCTTGATGTTTATCCTATAGAGGTCGCATTCAAAGTCTGACACACTTCTTCCACCCGCCTCCAAAAACAAAACCATCACCCACTACAGCCACTACCTTCCCCGTAGCAGGTGTATGCCCCATTGCAAAGCACTAATTGGGGCGAGGCTTCCTGCTAAAAGAGGTCTGGCTGAAATTGGCTTTGTCCGTGGGTAGACAGAGCTGAACCCTTGGAAAAAACGTTCTGCTAGCGTGGAGGAAAGACTGGCAGAACCTCTCTGGCAAGGCTTTGGGACTGACTGGGATCACAATACTGCCTCTCTTAGCGTAGGAGGCGGGGGTTGGGGGGGGGGGGCAGCAGAGAGATTGTGACACACTACTATGAAGAGATCGGATGGATTTTTCCTGAGTTTTAAGTGTGGAGCTCAGTTACTTGCCTACCTGGCAATTCGCATCAAACAACTATGTCTCGACCATTTTCTTTGTTATTCTAAATTGTTCTATCCGGCTCCATCTGTCCTCGGTAAATTCATAATCCTGCTTGATACCATCCCTAATCCATATCTTTCCAGGGACATAGGGAAAGCGGAGATTAATAATCTTTAGCAGTAGACCCCCAAAAAGCCTAAGATCCCGCAGATTCATTGCTTAAATTAAACAGATGTCTCCTCACCACACCCTGCAGTCCAGCCTATGATTTAATTTGGAAAAGAATAATATTGTTTCTAGTTGAGGGTGTTCATAAACAAAATTCCAAATTCTTGGGAGCTTGGAGATTTGGGTAGTTTTATCTCTGCCTACAATATCGCTCACACCACCGTATCCAAATCAGTGATGCAGATTGAAAAACATCCAAGTAAACTGGATGCACCATGCTTGTTTTAACATTAAAAGCTACTTGGGGTTTCTTTCCGCCTCCAGATTTTCACCCTGGGGATGTCTCTGTGCTTGCCTCTCTTGGTCTCTGTCTCTCTTCTCCTTTCAACCTTCCAGTATTGTTTGTTGACAGGGGTGGGGGGTGGGGAGGAGGTTAAGGAGAGAGCAGGAAATGGAAGGAGCCTCAAGGCTGAGGGGTGTCAAGAGAGACTAAAGAGGGTGGGTGGGGGTGGGGTGCTGGTTCCTCCCTTGATTTTCTTCCTCTAATGCCTCTGCTTTGGAGGTACGAAGTCACTAATGATTACGTGGTTCCTAAGATTTAGGGACTCTGGTTCGTCCAAACAAAGCATTCTGGGTCCTCTCCTTTCACCCCTCCTTCCCCAATCGCACCTCCTCCTGGCTCCCCAGTACCCAGGCACTTGAAATACTTTTGCTCTTCAGGTTGCCAATCTAGTTTGGTTCTTCCTCCCTCAATTAGCACTCACAATGATTTCTAATCTCATTGTGTATTGCTGCCTGGAAGCCACGTTTAGATTTTCATGGTTCATTTTCAAATTTCGGTACCAGAATCAGATTCAACAGAGAAAGAGAAAACCTTTTCCATTTTTTAAAAAATTTTCCAGAATCGTTGCCTCCATCCCTTCCGTAATCCCATTCCTACACACCGATGATTCCGACAACGAGCTTTCCAACGCCTTTTTTTTTTAAAGAGTTTTACCCTGCCAATAACAATAATGATAAAAACAATGTCCTCGTGCCAGGGGATATTTGTAGAAAGTCGTGCCCGAGCAGGCTTTTCTGGGGTGACCATTTGACATTGTCTCCCCATTGTGGCCTTCGATGAACAAGGGGGAGTAGAAAGCAGAAGTGACTGACAGATGACCTACGGTGGCTGCCTTCTTCTTTGGAGACCCCAAGCACCCGCCCTGGGTCTAGGGCTAATTGTTCCTAACCGCAGGGGAGGGGTGAAAGAGCCAGAAGTCAGAGGTTAGTTGGACTGCCTTGGGGAAGTCCCACGCCCTCCCTGACCGGACAGGTGCCCAGCTTCACTATTCGGATTAGATACAAGGTCTTAAAAAAAAAAAAAAACTTGCATGAAGGACGGAGAGGGTATGAATTAGGAAGCGCAGAAGAAAGCTATTTTCCTTCTGGATATTGGTGTTCCATGTAAGAGAATGTCCACTTTTACTTCCCACTTCCCACATGCTCAATGTAAATGGGATTTATGGATCACCTTATTCCTGATTAACAAACCCTATCCGCCGGCTCTCTTCTAGTCCCTGGGCTGGGTTGAAGTCACTTGATCAGCCCACAGATTTGTCCGTTTCTAAAATGGAAACCCCGTTTCAATAACATCTCTGGAAAGCTGGAGCTGAAAATGCTTTGTTCAAAAAAGAGAACATTATTTCAACTTTCTCTCTCCGTAGTTCCGACAAAATCCTACTTCCTAAAAATAAATCTAGCTAGGTTTTTTAAAGTTATTTATCTCTTAATTTTATGGGAGGGGGGCATTTGCTTTTTATCCCAGAGTTGAGAGAAAAAAAAAAGACAAGTAAGAATAATAAAGCTTTTCTTTGCTTCTCTTAATTTCAAACCGAATCTAAGTGTTGGATCATCAGTTTTCCCTTTGTCTAAGCGAGTTGTAAATAATGGCTTTGAGATTAGCTAATTAAGGTGCATTAATCACCGATGGAAAGAGAATAAATCAAAGCCTTGTTCTAAATTTCAAACTCACCAGTATAGATGTGCATAGCAACTATATCTAGAGTAGATAGGTGCTGTTTAAATTACTGGGCTGCAGAGTAAACCAAATCCACTTCGGTTTTTAAAAAATGAATATTTTATTTATACAGACCAGTTGTGCTGTTAAATGAAGTCTCTCCCCCATCCTCCATTCTTATTCAATTTCGTAAACAAAGTGAGTAGATGCCTAGTTGGGTTTAAGATCTGCCAGATCTTAAGCTCTACATGGCATTGTGCTAACTTTGGGAGTGAGATGGATAAAATACAAGATAACATAGGTGGCAAAGACAAACAGATTTGTATTAGGATTCAGTTTTAATCAGACAAACAGGTTATAAAGAAAAAAAAAAGTACAATGCCAGTAGTTCAGGAATAATTCAAAGACGGCATTCTTTTAACCCTCTACATAATATATTCTAAATCATTGGGTTCTCATTTGTGACAAGGAAAAGCAAGCATTCGGGGTCTCTCTCCATAGGAAAAGATTCTTCCCCCACCATAAATTTTGCAGCACCCAATGAAGCTGCCTTCCAGCTTCAACACAGAGACCTGCATATTATTTGGAGTTTGCACCGTTTCTACACTGACAAAAGAAGCTTTAAATAAGTACATGCCATAAAACAACAAGCTAGTCCCTAGGAGCAACTAAAAATTTATTCGCTTCACGCAAAGCCCTCAGAAACAGTAAACAGTGCAGACAAATCCAGAACCTAGTTATGAGATCTTTCCCCACTTTCCTTTGCCTTCTTTCTTCCTCTGTTCCTAGGTCCGTATCCAATTGCTCACCAATGGACGGATACACAACCCTTTCATTTGCAACTAGACATATGTGTTGATTGGAATGATTTTTTTT
Source organism: Trichosurus vulpecula (assembly GCF_011100635.1). Classification (NCBI taxonomy): domain Eukaryota; kingdom Metazoa; phylum Chordata; class Mammalia; order Diprotodontia; family Phalangeridae; genus Trichosurus; species Trichosurus vulpecula. The sequence goes on along the minus strand of NC_050573.1, from coordinate 413,491,739 downwards.
TCACATGATCTCGTTTAATTCCCGCTCCCTTGAATCCCCGCAATGTGTAAGTCTCTTCGAAAATGTGCCCTTCTAGAGTGCGTGCCAATCACCAGTTATTAAAGGAGACACAGAGCATACCTGCTTGAAGCCTGGCAGCCCTTTCCCAGTAGAAATCTGTCCCCCATGTATGGCTTAGAGAAGACTTCACATCCCCGACACTAAAGCTCCCCACACAATGTGCTGTGTCCTTAGCTGGGCAGTTCTGCCAAGTGCAGGTGGCTAACTGTCTGTATTCTAAACCCTCTTAATAGCACAGCCTCTATACCCTCCCCTCTCCTCCCCCTTCTCCTTCTTCTCTCTCGCTCACTCTCTCTCTTTTTCAGTCAAGAACCTTATAATTAATTTTAAGTTACTCAGTGTACCGTATCATTAAAAGCAGACTCGAAAACAGCGTCAGAGACACAGAGAAGGGGGGAGCAAAGGGGGAGAGAAGGGGAGAGTCGGGGAAGGGGAGAGGGGGTTGGGGGAAGGAAAGAGGAGAAGGAGCTGATTTACATAAAGCTTTGTCTTTAGTGGTTCTCGAACTGCCAAGGGTTATAACGCTAATTACACAAGATTAATGTGGGGATTGTTCTCCATTGGTTACTAAGATTTATTTAAACAGGGAACTGCATAAGACCCGAAGACTTCTATATACCAACCCGCCGAGCCACCCCAGCTTGGGCTCTCTCCCGCTGGAGAAATTCAAGTTTATCCAAGTCCAAGGAAAAAGAAGAGGAAGCTGCCCACGGTCGCCAGCACCAGCCCGTGCGCATCTGGGTGCATATGTGCCTGTGGGTTTTGTCTTATTTTGTTTTGTTTTGTTTTTAACCTGTCCATGTCTGCCCTCAGAAATAAAATAAATGAATTAATAAATTAAATCTAGCTTCCTGGCTTTTTCATCCCAGCCTGCTCTAAAAACCTGCTTCCCCCCACTTCCCTCCCCTTACCCAGTGGAGCGGTCTCCTGCTGGAAGCCTGGGGAATAAAGGGAACCAATCCCTGTGCCCGAGCGCCCCCTCGTGTCTACCCACGAACCCAGGAGCGCCTTAGACGGGACTGGCCCCGGCTGGGTTGAGCGGTCCGATGCTGTCACTTAGCGGACTGGAAGGGGAACAGGCTCCCTGGGTTGAGTAGTATACAAACTCCAAGGATTGCATTTTCCTGCGGATTAGTGCTCGGATCTCTTGTGACAAAGTGAACTCCCAGCGATTCCGGCGCAGAAACGAAAGACAACTTAAAAAAAAAAAACCCAGCACTTTCACCTGGGCTGTCCTAGGGGACCAGGATTCCAAGGTCATTTCCCAGCCTCTCAAAAAGCCCTTTCTGGAGTCCAGGGATGGTGTCACCTAGCAATCTGAAAGCATTGTGGCTTTTTGGGGGGCGGGGGTAGACAGGGTTCGTGTTCACCAGCTAATGGGTAAAGATGGGTGTTTTAATAATTTGGATATGATGAAAACCATCAAGCTTTTAATATTATATCATGATGTGATAGAAAAGGCAAATTTCGCATTAATCTGTGATTTCTCTCATGCTTTTTCCACCAGTGCAGATGGAAAACTGCCCATGACTTATTTCACCAATTTTAGGGAGTTGAGACACACTGATATTAAATGACTTGCCCAGGAACACATAGCTATCTAGTGTTAGAAGCTCTGCCCTGATGCATCCTTTCCAACCCTAAAATCCTTCTACAAACATAAGCACTATTAGGACACTGGACTGGGAACTAGGTTCAAATCTCATGTCAGATACCTGCCAGTTGGGTAAGCCACTTTAAAAAAAAATCCCTCTGTGACTCAGTTTCCTTATCTACAAAATGGTTGAGGGTCCAACTTAAAAGACCTTAGATCACTTCTAGCTCTAAATCTATGATGCCGTGATCCTTCTGCTGTCTTAGGCAGAAAGGACCTGAGATTGGAAAATAGTTACTGAAAAGGCATTTATTAAGTGCTTAATATTTGTCAAGAACTAAAGGAACTTGGGATAAAAAAAAGCAAAGACAGTCCCTGCCCTCAAGGAGTTTACATTCAAATGGGAGAAACAACATATATAGAGGAGTGATGGTCAAGGAGAGATATTTTGATCTCTACAGGGATGCTAAGTAAGACCATTGGGAATTACATTGACACATTCTCTTCTACAAGCAATGACAATCAGTTAATGGTTGATTTAAACAGGATTCCAGAATGGGAAGGAGGAAAGAGATATGGACAGATCAGCAAGACCCTTGTGAAGAAGACAGCTAGAAGTAAAGTAGGCCATAAAGTAAAGCATGCCTGGGACTTGCCTGAAATAGTGGGCCAAATGAGGCACTTGCAAGACAAGACAGTGGGCCCTAGGGCAGAAACTTTAACGATTATTGCTTTTTTTTCTGTGACATCCTAGATTCAGATAATTTTTGTCATCAAGAAATTCCTAGAGCTTCAAGGGGTATTAGAACTTTTCAGTCTCCTTGTTTAAAATGTGGGGAAACTGAGACCCACTGACTCACAATTTGTTAGTACAGTTTTGGGCCTAGAACCTCATTTTCCTGGAAATTTCAACCTTTGTAATCCTCAAAATACATTTGTATTAATTCATTATTGTATTTTGTTAAGACCATTGTTATAAATGGTCTTAAAATACATATTTTATATGTCTGGATAATGAATACCAGTGCAATAGCCAAGTTAGATGGAAGTATAATTGTGTGTTTGAGTGTCAATATATAAAGAGGCTCAGTGACCTCCTGGCTACTTAGAGCCCAAGGGGAAGGACATTCCATTCCAGCTGGAGATCTTCCCATCTATGGTCTGGAACTTTCTTAATCTCTTCTTCAAAACTGACCTACTTTGTGTCTCATTCCCTCAAGAAACCTGGCCTCTGCTAGATGAGTTAGCATATCTATCTGCCTGTCTGTCTATCTATCTATCTATCTATCTATCCATCTATCTATCTATAGCCATCTATCCATCCATCCACCCATTTATCTATACATCTATCTAGATACATAAATTTACATTTGTGTGTTTAGTTGACATCAAGACACCCATTTACCCTTCTGTATACCTTGAGTATTACTCAAGGGTTCATGTTCCAGAAATACGTAATATGTAATATGTTTAGACGATGATGATACAGATAGATGGATAGATAGATACATAAAGAGATGGATGATAGATACATAGAGATATAGATGATAGATAGATAGATAAGAGAGAGAGAGAGAAAGGTAAGAAAGAGAGAGAGAGGAGAGAGAGAGAGAGAGAGAGAGAGAGAGAGAGAGAAGAGAGCTGTGGAGTTTTTCTGATAAGGAATTCTCAGTCTGAAAATCCTTTCTAGGTCTGCAGAACCTGTAGCTCATTTGCACCTTGTAATCTTGGAGAGTTGCCTGAGAGTCTGAGATATTAAGTGATCTGACCATGACCACACAGCTAGTATATATCAGAAAAAAGAGACTTGAATCCAGGTCTTCCTGACTGTAAGATATGCCCAATTCCCATGATCCCAGACAGGGCACAAAAGGAGTTTCCTATGCTGATTACATTACTGTTCCATATAACTTATATGCAGATAGATTTCTATAATCTATATTTTCATATCTATCTGCATTCATCTGTATCACTTCTGCACTCATAGCCTACCAAAATAATTTTGTTAGAGGTCAACAGAGGTTAGTTCTATTGAAGAGGAAAATAGCACTAGCATTATACAGAATGCCCCCAAAGTCTTAAGTTTTTAGCTTTAAACTAAACTAGACTTTGGAAAGACCCTGTAGAAGTAGCCTAAAAAATAAATTTACATTACTATGTAGTCTCTTCCCCCACCCCGCAATTGATTAAGTACCATTTGATCATATAGCTCAGTAACTTTTTATCCTTGTTAATGAAAACAGCAATCCACCTTCACAAACTATTTTGAGGAAACCATTAAATTCAGTTTCCCCTGCCACATTTATTTATTTTTGCTTAGTGGGGATAAAAGGGTGAGATGGAGGATAGGAGGTTGTTGGCAGTTAGCTGCAGAGAAGATTTGGGGCAAAACACTTTGAAAACTCCTGCTTTATTTCAATTCTCCATCAAAACCAGGTCAATGTCAATAGCTGGCAAGGTGTAGGACTAGATAGCTATAGATTCTGCTGTGTTTATCATTAGTCGACTGTGCTAGCAGAAAGCAATTAGGAATGTGGCACCTCAAAGGCACCTATAATCCCAGTGAAGATAAAGAAAAACTCATAGAAAGCAATAGGCCTTAAAGTTCTCCTTGAATCTCTCTCATATTTATTCAAAATAATGCTATATTATGCCCTCCCCCCCCTTTTAGCTCATTTTAAACAGTGTGGTCATTAAGTTGTACAAAGTCTTAAAATGAAGCATTGAACAAATCTTTTTTTTTATCTTTAGTAGGTAATTCTATTTTTTTTTCAAAGTCACTGAAAGAATGAACATTTCCAAAACATGGGTCCTAAAATAGCTCACACTCCATATCTCATTCATGACAGGAGCTTCAGAACTTGCTTATCTATGTTATACTTTCCAACCTTGTGAATTTTTTTTGATAATAAATAAGTACCAGTTTGGTGAAGGGATTTACTTTGAAGTCTTGCTGCTATTTAAGATTTTCACAGTATCCTTGACAACTCAAAATTCATAGCTGAAATATTTTTTGTTATTTTGACACAATTGCTTAAAAACAAAACCATCTCCTCTCTAGGCTGTTTCAATTAAAGATACATGTACAAATAAATAATTGAGATATATGTGTATGTGTAATGATAAATTTTGTTAAGACATCAAATAGAAATTTAGGGGAGTTAAAGTTGACCTTTCTCCCTTTCAGTACCACTCTAGAAGCTCTATGACTCCTTGGCTACTTAGAGCTCACGGGGTAGGACATCCCATCCTATCTGTACCTCTCTCCACTCATGCTCTCGATTTTCTTGATCTCTTCACAAAATTTACCTGCTTTATGTCTCCTTCCCCCCAAAGTTTGTCCTCTGCTCGATGAGTTAGATCATCTCATAAACTAATCCATGTTAATGCATATTAAGACTAATCTATGAATAAGTGGAAAAGGTGATTTCCTTCATGTTTTAATTTAATGGGTAATAGGAAACCTCATCCCCCGCCCAACTTCCTCACATGTCAAAGTGCCTGAAATTCTTCCATGAGAGATTCATGCCTTTAGATTTAAGGCATTTCCCTCAACAGGAATTTTCTTTTGCAATTCAAACATCCCTGTAAAGGGTAACATTTTAAGCTATTCTCGTTCATTTACAATTTAGTCTGAATTATTTTTAATTATATCACTTCCTTTGGAGACTATGAGGAGCTTAAAGTAAAAGGGGAGGAAAGTGATAATAGTGGAAGGTAGGAAAGGAATATAGAAAGGGAGGTAGAAAGTGCTAATGACAAACTCCACCTATTTCACAATTGTGCTAATTTTATGTATTTGTTTTATCAGATGACTCCTGGAAGCAATCCTGAATCCAAAGGAATAATTATAATTATTGAAATTTCAGACCCCAAGAGGATAATAAAGGAATTTGGGGAGGGGGGGAAGAGGGAAAGGGAGGAGGAACCCATACTCACAACACATCACTTATGATTATCACTTCTTGTCCTGGAGGAATGTGATGTGCTAAGTAAGAAATTTCAGGTTTCGTGTTTGGTATTCGTATCTCTGATTTGCTGATTTTTCCACTGATTTGCCACTTTAATTGCCTTGAAAAAATTATCTGACCTCAACTAACCACCTTAGCTTTCTTTCCTCAAAGGGAGTCAGTCAAGAGGATCCTTAGACACAGATAATGAAAACTGCCTGTTAATGTGGGTTAATGTGTTGACCCCTCCAGGTAGCAGATTCAGTGTTGATCATTATCAAGGAGGAAACGTTGACAGTCACAGACAGGCCTCTTAGAAGAACTGGCATGAAAGCAAAGGTCACAGAATCATGGAATCTCAGAGTTGAGCCTCAGAGGCTCTTTATAAACTTAAAAAAAAAAGCTAAGAAAAATGGGAATTCTGCAGGTAAAATTAGGAAGGTCCACGGGCTCCCTAAGTGAGGAGGTATGATTGCCTCTAAGATCTTTTTAATTATTGAGTCAGTTTGTAGATGGAATTTGACATCACCTTCAAAATAGATAATAAATGTATTCTCACTAACATTATTGAAAAAATACACAAATGAAGTATATTCTGCACCAAGCGTATGTTCATTGAGATGCTTAAAATTGTTTTCCTCTGATATTCAGGAGCCCTTATTAATGCTCCATTGCTTCCTTGGTTTTTTTCTTGCAGCCAGATGCCTAGGTTATAAATTTGTGTCATCAAGCACAGCCCCTGCTCACCCCATGAACCCCTGAGATGTTCCTCTTGACTGACTCTGCAGTTTCCAGTTTTACTTTGTTTTCTTAAAGTTTTCTTAAAGAGAGCTATTCAGTCTCTACAATGATCTCTGTCTCTATACCATTTATTGCTTTTCCAAAGAGGTCTAAGATGAACAAAGGTTTTAATGCTTGTTTTCTCTCTCTTTACTGCTAATTTCTCTAAAGTGGTAATGACTAGTTTTCCATTAATATCTCTCCTTAGTTAAGAATACTTTGCTTTATTGACACACAAGTCTCCGACAGACACATTTTAACACCAGTCTGAGTGACATCCTTCTTGATAAAACTTGTGCTTAATTTTTTATTAGGAAAAAAAATACCATTCGCATGAATGTTCACTCAAACTGGTTCAATTCTTTGCAGGGTGATGGAATTTTTCCTTGTTTCGCATTTAATTTCCCTAGATTTCGTGGTATGCTGAAAAGAGTATTGAACTTGGAGTCACAAGACCTGCCACTTAACTGCCTGTGTAACCTTGTAAGAGTCACTGAACTCTTTTGGGCCTCAGCTTCCTCATCTGCAAAAAGACTTGATCAGAGTTCTCTGAATCTTTTTCAATCACTGATCTTTATCACACAATTTTAATACATTTATATTTACTTATTTATAAATTGTATACACACACCAAGCTGCCAATAATTATATGCATTACAGAACAATAGTTCCTGTGACTTTGGTTTCATTGATATAAGAATTTCCCAAACGAGGAAACTCCCTCTACCGATGAAAGTAGGTGACTTCTCTGAGAGTCGCCTAGAGAAGAGGTGTCAGTTCACTACCTGGTCAACCTGAGTGCAGCTGAAACTAGGTTAAAATGTAATTGGCTGGGGCAGCTAGGTGGTGCAGTGAGTAGAGCACCGGCTTTGGAGTCAGGAGGGCCTGAGTTCAAATCCAGCCTCAGACACTTGACGCACTTACTAGCTGTGTGACCTTGGGCAAGTCACTTAACCCCAATTGCCTTGCCTTCCCCCCTCCAAAAACAAAAAAAAAATGTAATTGGGAAATATTTAACAAAATAAATAAATATACACCTGACCTAGAGCAGGAAGACCTTAAGTGACTTGGCTAGGGTCATTAGAATTGACATCTTCCTGGATGGCTCTCCTGCCACTGAGACTGCCTCTCATATACTATGAAAGCTGAAATACATTGAAATTTTCATTTCATGTATTAATGTTATATAATTCTTTTAAAAAATCCTTGGTTTAATACTGTGTGAAACAATCATTCAAAGTTCAGTTTATTTTGATTCTTGATTGTAACAGTTGTTATTACCAAAAAGACACTTCACAAAGATCCATTGATCCAAATGAAAGAACTATATAATTGGCTGTGTTTTCCAAATCATGATACTTATTTTTCAATCCAATCCACCAGTTCTATAAAGGTCTTTGGTGAAATTTGGCTAGTAAATTTTTTTATATTTTACGATGTTAATTAGTTTTGAGAAACTAATAAGAATGTATGGCATTTCAAATCTTAAAAAAAGTTTCAAAACTCACATTAAACTTTTCATTTGGAAGATTTTTAAACTGACTAGAAAATTATTTTTTGAAGTTCATTAAGTGTATCAACATGAGCATTTTATAATCAACATATATTGTTTTCATTGATCCAGAGAAGATAGGAATTATTCAGAAAAAGTAGGAGGTCAACAGTGTCAGATGTCGCAAAGAGGTCAAGAAGGCTGAGGACTGAGAAAAGGCCATCAGATATGGCTATCAAGAACCTATGGTAATTTTGGAAAAGTTTAGTTAAGTAAGGAGTCAAGGATAATGAGGAGGTTGAAAATATGGGGGACTGAAAGGATGGTGATACCCTTCTGGGAAACTGAGGGTTTCATTTATGGGGAAAGATAATGTTGGAGCTATGGAATGTAAATCTCAGTCTCTTCATGCCTGCTTATGCTAGGCTTTGCAACAAAACAAAACAGAAAGAACTAAAATGAAAAGGGGGGAGGTCGAGAAGATGGAGCAGGGATCAGTGCATGGCCATTGAAGGATGTTCAGTAGCCATAGGCTAGGAGTTGAGCTGCATGACACACTGGAAAGAAGCAAGGTTTGGGAGCAAATGTTATTTCAGTAGCTGCTTTCTATGCCTGGGTTTTGTTAGGTTGTCATCTTCTTGAATTTCCTAGAAAATGGAAATGCAGTAGGAGAAGAGGTCAGAGAATGGGGGTTGTGTGGAGATATAATGAGTGATATGGGTAGTGTGGCTGTATTGGAGACAAGCCTATGATTGTTATGAGAAGGTGGAATGCTGCTGATCTTTACATTCTCCAATTGGTTGACCATTCACCCCTTGGGGTCAGCTCAAATCTCCTTCCCATCAGGAGACTAAGGACACACTTTGGAGACCATTAGACTACATGGTCTCTAAGGTCTAAGTTTAGCATTAGATTTTTAACATATGTGGCACAACCAGCCTTCCCATCAGCTTTCCTGATGCTTTCCCCTTCACCAATCAGAGGAAATGAATACAAACAACTGCCCATTCCTGCTACATCTACTGTCAATTATCTTGAGACACTAGTCTTTATAGAATTCATTCATATGAAGCTACACAAACCACTGTAGAGGACCATGTTGCTTAGCATAGCCTCTGCTGCCACCTGCTGTTCAACCTGCATCCAGTAGCTTCTCCTTTCATGGTCCTTTGCGTTTGAAATAGTTACTGTTTGCTTTAAGATACTGCTATTCATGAATATGAGTGATGCACAACCCCAGAGCTTTTCACAAGAGAGATACAATCTGGGTACTGTTCTTGGGCTCAGGGAAAAGGATCTTTTTTCCCTTTGCCTCTGCAACTGTGAAAAAATGCCCTTCAGTGACCAGTAACAGCATATACAAGGTCAAGTGCCACATCCCCAAGCTTTTTTGGACCTCTTTAGTCTAACTGAGAGACCCAAAGAGCCTAAAACAAGGATGGGGAACCTATGGCCTCGAGGCCACATGTGGCCTTCTAGGTCCTTGGGTGAGGCTTTTTGACCGAGTCCAAATTTTATAGAACAAATCTTTTTATTAAGGGGATTTGCTCTATGAAGTTTGGATTCAGTCAAAGGTCTGTGCTTGAGGACTTAGAGAACCACATGTGCCCTTGAAGGTGCAGGCTCCCCACCCCTGACCTAAAATAATCTTCTGGAATGATTCTCTCAGTAGAGCAAACATTGAGAAATCTCCTTCCCCCTCTGAACTGAAACTGAAACAAGGAAACAAAGAAAAGTGGGGAGAGGGAAAATTACTAAGAACTAGATCCCTAGCTCTAAGAAAGAGTACCTCCAAAGAAATAAGGAAAGCAATATAAGGTGGTCACACTCTCACAGGTGTTAAGATATTCAAATACACTTAATGTTTTTCTCTTTGACTATGTTTCTAACATCCTAGATGTAGAACCTGAGACCCACATCTATGCAGGGCCCCAAGTCAAGATAGTCCTTGGGAATAGATAAGAGAGGTTCTTCCTTCGGAATAAAGCTCAGCTCCTTCACCTCTATTTTGTCTTTATCTCAGCCTAAGTTAGGCCTGAGATGAATGGCTTTATAACCCCAGATGCAACCCTTAGTAAAGTTCCCTTCCTAGCATTCAAAACATGCTAGCAATCTTTTTTCTATTTTATACGTTTTTAGGATCCCAAGACCATAGAATTTAGAGCTGGAAGGTATCTTCTTGTTCAGTCTTATCTGACTCTTCATGACCCCATTGGATTTTTCTTGGCAGAGATACTGGAGTGGTTTGTCATTTTCTTCTCCAGCTCATTTTACAGAAGAGGGAACTGAGGCAAACAGGGTTAAGTGACTTGCCCAGGATCACATAGCTAATAAGTGTCTGAGACCAATTTTGAACTCAAGAAGACAAGTCTTCCTGACTTTCAGGCCCAGTACTCTAACCACTGTGCCATCTAGTTATCTCAAAAGGTATCTTAAAGGTTGTCTACTCCAACCTGCTTATTTTACTTATAGGGGACCTGAACTCTAAGACATGAAATAATTTTCTCAAGGTAGTTAGTAGCAGTCAGCCCTCCAAACCAAGTTCCCTATGCTGTTCTCCATTTTTGCCACATTGCCTTTAAATATAGGTTCCCTGCTGTGATATTTCTCATCTAGTTCCTAAGGCAGGGATCTTCTCTAGGGCTTGAGCCCTAACCCATTTGGCATTTAGTTGGAGAAATGGTCTGCATTAGGGTAATTCTATCACACTAGAATTTTAGTTTAAGATAAGAACAATATTGCTTTTTGCTTCACACAAGGCCCCTTGACTCCCAATTCAGCACTGATATTACCACCTATAGGCATCAGCATAGAACATCCTCCAATGATTGTAACACAGAATGTGATAAAAGCTATCATTTATGTTGTGCTGCATTTTACAAACATTATCTCATTAAGATCCTCAGAACATACCTGGGCAGCAGATACTATTCTTATCTCCATTTTACAGATGAGGAAACCAAGGCAGACTGCAGTTAAGTGACTTGCTTCAGGCTCACACAGCTAATGAGTGTCTGAGGATGGATTTGAGCTCAAGTGTTCCTGATTCTAAGTCTAACACTCTATCTGCTGCCCCTCCCAGATGCCTCACTAAGTGATGCCAGTAAGTTGTGCGGTAGAAGATGCTTAAATTATTTTTTCCAGTAAGTTGTTGAGTATGTGCCATACACTACTCACCTATTCCAGCACTGCTTGAATGATCAGCACAGAAAGACAATGATCATAGTACTGTAGATTTAGACCTGGAAGAGAGTTTAGCAGTCTTCTAGTTCAATTTCCTTACTTAAAATATGAAGACACTGAGGCTTGGAAAGGTAAGTACCTTGCTCAAATTCACAATAATTGTTAGGTAGGAGAACTGGGGATGCCAACTCAAGTTCTCTGATCCAAAAGAGTCAGTTGGACGATTTATTAAGCATTTTTAAGTGCTTATACCATACTAAGCCTGGGGAATATTTAAAATAGATAGATAGATAGATAGATAGATAGATAGATAGATAGATCATAGATACCAACAGATAGACGGACAGACAGACAGGCAGGCAGGCAGACAGACAGACAGACAGATAGATAGATAGAACCCAGAAAAATAGTCCCTGCTTTCACGGAGTTTACATTTGAATGGGGGAGACAATCCAATGATTTTTTTAATTCCATTTATAGAAAATGAGAGTTGGAAGGCGCCTCTAAGTCACTTTTACCTATTCCAAACCTTACCTTAGCATAAATATCAACATTCACAACAAATGGCCATTTGATCGTTTCAGTGATAAAAGCTTTCTCACAAGTCAGTCCATTTCACTTTTAGACAGCTCAAACTGTTAAAGTAGCTCTTCCATTTTTTGAGCCAAAATGTCACCACACACAATTTGTACCCATTTTGAATAGGCCCTGTAGGACACCAGTATTCAATAAAGACTCAATAAAGATGATCACTTCCCTTTAATTCCATTCTGTCTGAATGTGCAGTTGCTGTGATTCTTGCCATTCCCCTCCATAAAACTCCATTGTAATGCCATTTTTGAGAGTTGGCATGGGTGCAGTGGAAGGAAGGCTGGGTTTAGTGTAGCGGGCTTCTGCTTGAAGACTGTCTCTGCTCTTTATTCCTTGTGTAATCTTGGGGAAGCAGCATCTCTAGGCCTCAGTTTCTTCCTCTGTAAAGTGATGTGGTTGAACTAAATGAAGTCTAATGTTCATTCCTGCTCTATTGTCCTCTGAGAGAAAGGCAGCATGGCCAGAGTGCTGGATTTGGAGACAAGAAGCCTTAAGTTCTTCCTCAGACACTCTCCTTACATGTGACTCTGGGCAAATCACCTAATCTATCTCGTTTCAATTTTCCTTATTTATAAAATGATTTAACGTCTTCACTTGACAGGGTTATTGTGAGGTTTCCAATGGGTAATCTATGTAAAGAACTTTAGTAGACCATGAATATTATTAGTAGGATTATGAACCTTTGATTCCACTTTCATGGTGGAGGGGTAGCAGCACAGAGAGGAGGAGAGCATTGAGGTCTTCCCTCCTCTCCCTTGTCCCAAAATGACTAGGTGTTGTCCTAGTATTTACATGCCAGATTCCTGGAAGAGGTAATGGTACAAGGGCCTCCCTCTGACCCATCACTGCTTTGGCAAGGTTGGTAACTAACAAGGGTATTTGGATAACCCTTGAGAATTTGAATATTTCAGGCATTTAAGAGAACTAATTAGGAAACAAGTAAAGTTATTGAGGACTTCCAAACAAGTGAGGAGTGTATCCTTGGGTAGAAAAATCTCCTTATCAGAGAGGGAAAGGGATCAAGATTAGTAGTCATATGAAGCTGAATATGGTGACTGGAATTTTCCTGAAACTGGGTAACAATTGTGCAAGCTTTTGTGTAGCCATAGACTGGAAGGAATGGTGGAAGGAGGGAATCAGCAAAAGGTATCATAGACATTGGGTAACGAACTTGGATCTGGCTTTGAATCCCAGTGATGTTGCCTATTCTTTGTGTAACTCATTAACAAATCACTAAAAATGTTTGAGTTTATGTTTCTATGACTGTAAAATGAAAGCAAGGTCAGGGGTGGGGAACCTGTGGCCTCGAGGCCACATGCGGTCTTTTAGGTCCTTGGGTATGTATGGCCTTTTGACTGAGTCCAAGTTTTACAGAACAAATCCTTTTATTAAGGGGATTTGTTTTGTGTCGTTTGGATTCAGTTAAAGGGCTGCACTAGAGGGTCACATGTGACCTGGAGGATGCAGGTTCCCCACCCCTGAAGTAGGTGATCTTAAGGCCACATATAGTATGTTTTCTGGTACTAAGTGATGAAGAGAAATGACTTCCCCACCACACAAAGGTTTGTCCCCTTGGTGGTAAAGATTACACCCAGTAACAGAGAAAACAAATGCTTGAACATGGTTTTATTGGCCCTGCTTGCCCAAAAGGAAACTACCACTAAAGGAAGAGAAGTCACACATAGGATCCCCTAATGAGAGCAACAGAGAACTGTGGGAGAACCCTAGGGAGAGAACTATACCTGAGGTCACCTGCTAAGAATGCCAGGAATTGCTGATGGAATCATATCAGAGAGCCATAGGCAAACAGCAAAAAGCAGTGCTGCTTGTCATTAGGATTTACATAAACTTGTGAGAGAGAGTTGTTGGAGCTTTCTGTCCCTTTTCCAAGTGTTCTAGGTTTTTCCTGCCAGTACTTTTGAATAAAACTCACCTCTTTTAACAAACTGCATAAGTACAAAGAGAATTAATGCTAAAGTACTGAATGGTAGCAGATTACAATTTCTCCAGATTTTCTGAGTGGGTCAGAGTGATAGAAATAACAAATTCACCCAAGCATACCTAGGCTCTTTGTATCACAAATGGTTACAAATGTGTTTCTGGTATTTCTAATCTTGTTGACTTTAAATGGGTGGCTGCATTTGATGCATTTCCTAAGAGAAGCAGTATAAACAAATGCCAACATAAATACTTGACAAAAAAAAAAGGAGGAGGGCTAATCACATAAAACAATGGGCAATGTGTATGCTCCACTGGCATTTAAACAGTATCAAGAGGCTTAGAAGAAGGTCCCAAACGTGTTAGATGGACCCACTATGGAGGAGCTAGAGTAGGACATAGGCAAAAGTCATACAGGATCAGAAGACCTGGATGGGTTAGGATATGTACTTTTATAAGGAATATCCATATTAATGAGATCCAACATCTAAATAAATAAAGGGTAAGGTTCAATGTATTATCACTTCCCATAGAATTGGCATTTTAATAGGAATACTTGGAATTTATCTTTAATTATGGAACTATGGGCATTAACTGGGTGGATCTGGAAGGCTATTTGGATACGAAGAGGGAGCAGATAATTCCTGAAATCTCCCAGTGAAGGACAAGAGTATCACCACAGGGAAGGAGAGATCGATAAGTTGATATCTGAACCACCAGAGGTAGTACTTGTGTTAGTGAGAACATTGATCCATCCAAGCACTGAAGGGTGTCCATCTTAGAACCAAGTCAAGGCTTTTCTAAACCACTAACATATAAGGGTTTTTAAAACTCAAGTAAGCAATCTGAAGTGATCGATTTAAATTGAATTAGAAATTTCTGGGGCAAGGGAAGAAGGCAACAACATGTATGTGGAAAAGGAAAAATAAAATATCTACAGAAAACCCCACAAAGTAACTTAGGAGAAAACAAAAATCATTAACAACTTAGAGAATCAGTAAAGCCTCTTGAATGAGATAGCCCTTTAGCACAACATTAAAGGGAGCTAATGATTTCAAGATGTAGAAAGAGAGAAGGGAGAATATTCCAGTCAGGGAAAGATGACAAAGGCACAAGCTCATTTGGCCAGAATGTGGAGTTTAAGAGGTACTAATGTGAAGGATTTGGAAACATAGGTTGGAGTCAGATTGTAAAAGGCTTCAAACAGCAAAACAGCAGTTTATATTTTCACCCAGGAGCAGCAAGGAGTCACTGAACTCTTGAGTGGGGACAGTGGCATAGTCAGACCTGTGTTTTAAGGTATGTCAATTAGGCAATTGTGTTGAGGTGGGATTAGTGAAAAGTGAGTGAGAGTGAAGGAATTCAATTGAGTAATGGACTACTATGATTCAAGTAAGATGTAATAAGGAGCTGAACTAGCATGGTGACTGTGTGAGTGAAAGAAGGGGATGGAGGAGAGAGATGGGGAATTAGAATAGACAAAATACATCAGATTATGTCATGATGAGGGGAAGGGAGAAGAGAAGAGTTGAGGATGACTCATAGATTACAAATCTGGGTGATTGGAAGAGTTGTGTTGGTCTCCACAGAAATAAAGAAGTTAGGAAGAGGGGCTGCTGTAATGGTAAAAGTGAAGAGCTCCATTTTTGCCATGCTGAGGCTGAGACACTTTTAGGACATACAGATGGAGATATCCGGCAAGAACCTGATGATGTGGGAATGGGTTTCAGGAGAGAAATGTGGAGTAGATATGTATATATACATGTTGTTCAGATGTTTCAGTCATGTCTAATACTTTGTGACCCCATTTGGGGTTTTCTTGGCAAATGTGCTGGAGTGATTTGCCATTTCCTTCTCCAGCTTATTTTACAGATGAGGAAACTGAGGCAAATAGGGTTAAGTGACTGGCCTAGGGTCACACAGCTAGTAAGTGGCTGAGGCTGGATTTGAACTCAGGTCTTCCTGACTCCAGGCCTGGCACTATATCCACTTCACCACCTAGCTGCCCTACATATACATAGACAGTATAAATGAATCCACAGGAGGGCAATGAGATTACTAAGAGCATAAAAAGAAAAGAGATGAGAAGAATGAAAAAAATAATCCAGAGGTACATACAGGAGTGTTGAAGGTAAGACAAAGATGATCTAGCAAAGATTGAGAGGAGGTCATTACAGCTATAATAAGAGCCAGGAGAGAACAGTGTCAAGAAAATTCCTAAGAACAAGATTTAGGAGGATGGTATGTTGAATACTAAAGAGAAATCAAAGAGAACAAAGACAGAGAAAAATCAATTGGATTAATTAACACTGATCATCTTTTTGAGTTAATTTTTCAAAGATGATTCCATTCATCACTGTTTGGACTGGACAGGATTTCCAAGGGGCATTGTGGTGAAGTTAGACTATAACAGAACAGAACACCATACCATACAAATACAATGCAATAGAAGCTCATTGATGGAAGGTAATTTTTCACTTATGTCTTTGTATGACCAGCACTAATATCACCAATAACGTAGTGTCTATAGTAAGCACTCAATATATGCCTGCTAATTGATTGATAATAGCAGGGGATGCCTCTAATTACTTTTGATTTCTTTCTCCTCAGGAACAGCATCAGGAATTAGTTACTTTATAGAGAATTGAACCCACACAAGTCACTTTGGTTGATTCATCTTCTGTGACCTTTTTTTGGTGTGAGACCTATGGGGAGGAGAAAGGGGAGATGTTTAGGTTCCTATAAGTCAACAGGACCAATCAAGCATTACAGAACCAGCTGGTGTCTCTAAGTGTTGCTGCAAGCCTTGTTGCAAAATCTTGTAGGTCTGAAAACTAGCAAAAAAAGTAATCCCCATAGGTCAGTGTTTCACATCTGTCAGTTGGCAGATGCAACCCTACACCGACATTGAAAAATGTGCCCTGTGTAGGAGATAGAGTTCTCCTTTGTGTAAAATGCCCACATCTGACTTGTCTTTCAAATTTATGATGCTCTCATCAAGGAGTGGCTTTGGCCTGCACTGGGGACTGATAACATTTGAAAATCTGTGGAAATGATTTAATAACCAAGGCTTTGAAGTGCCTATTAAAGGTATTTAACTAAACTTATATCTCCACCCACATTTTTCCTCAAGGATGTATAAATGGGAAACTTTCCAAACCACTTTTCTCTAAAGTAGAGAGGTCATCACCTTACGTGTGATACTAAATGAAGGTGTTTAACTTGAATTCCTTTTTTTCTTTATGTGTTTGTTTAAGTTGCTTCTTTTTTTCTTTTTACTTCCTCTAAAACATTAAAATACTTTCTCTTTTTAATTTCTTCTTCAAGGAACCACATAGGGTTTTTTATTGAAACTGCCCTTTGGTCAGAGTAGCAAACTATATATATATATATATATGTGTGTGTATATATATACACACATATATACTCTTAGTCTGGGGGATAAAAAAGGAGTCCTGCCCTTTGGTCACAGTAGCAAACTATATATATATATATACATATACATATATAGATAGATAGATAGATAGATAGATAGATACTCTTAGTCTGGGGGATAAAAGGAGTCCTGTGAGAAAGACTAAGACTAAAAGTGCTTGTCTATTACAGCTAGGTGGCGTACTGCATAGAGTGACAGGCTTGAAGTCAGGAAGACTCATCTTCTGGAGCTGAAATCTGGTCTCAGATGCTAGCTGGGTGACCCTGGGCAAGTCATTTAACCCTGTTTGCCTCAGTTCTCTTCTGTAAAATGAGCTGGCAAAGGAAATAGCAAACCACTCCAGTATCTTTGCCAAGAAAACCCCAAATGGGGTCACAAAGAGCCAGATACAGCTGAAATGCCAGCAGTGCTAACTGCCTGCTGTTGATTGAGGAATGAATGGCTAAACAAATTGTGGTATAAAAATGTGATAGAATACTGCTGTGCTGGAAGAAACAATGGATATAAAGGCTACAGGGAGGCAGGGGAGACATGAACCAATAAAAGTGAAGAAAGAATAACCTAGAAAAAATAGATAAAACAAATACAACAAAAATAAATTGAAAGAATGAGACCAAAAACAAAACAAGGTGTGAAAGAATAATGGCCAAATCTGGCCCCAAAGAAGAGATCTGGGAAGATACCTTCCCAAGCTTCTTTGCACAAAGAGGATCATGGCTGTGGGAAACTACATATAATGTTTTCATATGTGTGTGCGTGTGTATGCGTATGCATAAATACACATGTGTTTTTATTTATATGACTGACATTATAGGCAGTTTTTCATACCACAAATATACATATGACTGACTTTATATGTAGCATTTATTTATATATGATGAATATAATATGTAGTTTATATATACATTTTTTTTAATGTTGCTGAACTTTTTTCTTATTTTTAAGTGATTTATCATAGTTTCTCTAGGAGAGAGTAAGAGAAAGATGCAGCTGGACACTGTTTATCCTCCATTCTTGGAATTCTCTCCTTCCTCATCTTCACCTCCTGGTTTCCCTGACTTCCTTCAAGTCTCAGCTAAAATCCTATCTTCTACCAGAGGCTTTTTCCAGCCCTCCAAAAGGCTACTACCTTCCCTCTGAGATCATCCTGCATATAACTTGTTTGTACACAGTTGTTTACTTATTTTCCCCATTAAATTATGAACTCCTTGAGGGCAGAGACTGTTTTGCCTTTCATTGTTATTTGAAAGGGTTTAGCATAGTGCCTGATGCATAGTAGGTACTTAATGAATGCTTATTGATTTGGGTTTGAAATGTAGGTGTGTTATATGATTTCACTGGTATAGAGAATTCTGATACAGGTAGGTGCTTTCCCTGTCTTATAGTCTTAGAAAGTTGTCTAGAGCCCTGAGAGGTTAACCAACTTGCCCAGTCACCTAGCCAGTATGTGTAAAATCGAACCCAGACAGATCCCTTACCACTTCATTATGCAGCGTCTCAGTGATAAAAAGATATAAATACATATATATTTTTTAATTATGGTATCTGCCTCTTCCAGGGCTACATGGATTGTCAAGTGTTACTATCAAAGAAACTAAAATATTTGTATTCTCTAAGAGACATAATGTAACTAAACCTAGATCAAAGCCTCAGACACTGGGTGAATCCTCTATGAAGAATCTATGAAAATACTCGGACAAGAATACCACAGGATGAGGAGGCCCTGGTGGTTTGGACTATGTACTCCTGCAGGAAGTACACCCATCCAAGAAGTCACAGACCTGCTGAAGTATTAAAGTCTTCATCGAGATGTAGCAATCTTCCCTTGTCAGATGTAGATCATAGGATAACAGATTTAAATCGAAAACAAGCTCTAGTCTTACCTCCTTATCTTATAGGTGAAGAAAATGAGCACTACAGATGTTGTCGTTGTGCCTAAGATTATGCAGGTATTAAGTGGGAGAGCTGGGATTTGAACTTAGGTCCTCTGACTCCAAAAAAATGATGCTCTTTCCACTGTACCAGGCTCCTTCCTAATCAAGACAAGCTCCTTCCTTTTTTGTTCCTTTCCAGAAACTACACATTGTACCAAGCCATTATCAGACTGCTCTATAGAGCCATAGAGTAATAATGCCTCCCAAGCTGTGTGGTAACCAAAATGATGTTTTTATCTGGATTTTACAATCCAATGCGGGGCAAGGCCCTAAGAGATCATCACATCCTAAAGGCATCTTTGAATGCAGTCACAATGGAAGTTGTTATATACTCCTTAACTCCATCCTTGGTA
Source organism: Trichosurus vulpecula (assembly GCF_011100635.1). NCBI lineage: Eukaryota > Metazoa > Chordata > Mammalia > Diprotodontia > Phalangeridae > Trichosurus > Trichosurus vulpecula. The sequence goes on along the minus strand of NC_050573.1, from coordinate 413,472,428 downwards.
TGGGCTCTCAACTTTAAGGCAATGTGCAGTTAGAATGGCCTTGTAGATGGAGGCTCTTCCTTGTCCCAATGATGGAAGAAGATAGGTCATCCATAGCAGGACTTCCTTTATAGATTTCCCACAGTCTTATCTATCCTTTAGTGTGCCAAACCAATAAAACTATGAAGGAAGAGGATGCCCAAAAGGATATAAGAAGGAGCACAGAAACCAATGCTCTTTATTTGCTGTTTAATTAGCATCAAGAAATATTTGGTATATATTATCATAATGGGGTAGACTGACCAATGGGAAGACTAGTGCTTGAAACATATGTAGATATCCCTTGACTGGTTTCATTCTAAGGGACTAGTATGAAAACTATTGGGTAACTGGTTTCCAATTTCTAACCAAGATGACTCAGAACATTATTATGTGATGAATTGGGAGGCAATTTGGATGGCAAGAGACCAGGTGGTTCCTGGAGTTCTGCTGTGAAGGACAAGGATAGCACCACAGGGGAAGAGGCATCAATGAGTTGATATTTGTACTACTGGAGGCGGTGAGAACATCAATCCCTCCAAGCAGTGAAGGGTGTCCATCTTAGAACTGAAACAAGGTTTATCTAAACCCTTGATGTGTAATGGTTTCAAAAGACTCTGATGAGCAATGGAAAGAAACAGAAAGACAAAAAATCTTCTATTTGCTGCTGAACAAGAATTTGTGACTAGAGTTTTTGACCTGCAATTGAGTATGCATACAAAATGGGGAAACCACCCACTCTTAGACTCTTTCTTTGCAACTTCAGGAAGTCTTGGCTGTCCTTTTTCTCCCCACTTGGCCATTGTGTCTATGAGCACATGACCACTTTTGCCTTTGTTTATTCTTTCCTGATATTATTTGAATTAATATCTGATAGTGGATATATCTAGGCAATAAACTTGAGTTAGGGAATTAGGGAGAACCAGAGGTCCCATCAGAGACACCACCAGTCACTGAAGTCAATAGCAAAGTCCAGGTGAGCTGGAAGATATAGCCACAGGAGTCATAAGGTGATCAAGTGATCCACCTTGAGATGGATAAGCTTAGGCAGGGACCTTGTAAGCTTTGCAAGGTCTGGAGAGAAGGCAAGTGGGCAGTATGTCCCAGCAGCAAACAAGCCTAGTGGGAAGCCAGTATAACAGATGAATGACTTATCTGACCCAGCAGTGAAAAAAAAATCTTTAGAAAGAGAAAATGTGCCCAGATGAAACTTCCATTAAGGGGACTCGCACAGCCCCACTGAGCAGTTGAGCTATTTATTCATTACCAACACTATTTCCCTACCACTTCATGAGGACTTCATGAACTCTGTAAGGACTCCACAAAAGGAAGAAAGGACTTCTAGGACCAGGGGTCAAGAGGCACTATACATGTTCTCTACACAAGTTCTCATTACCATTGTATGTTAAGTTTGAGTCCACTCTCTCCAAGGTCCTCGTGTGTGCAAAGGGAGAGTGCACCCCTAGTTTTGAGGAAATGTTTTGTATCAATCCTTCTTACTCTGCCTTCTCAGTAAATACCTTTTCTAAAATTTAATGAAAAGACCCATAAGAACTGATACACAGTGAAGTGAGCAGGAGCAGGAGAAAAATTGATAGTATGACAACAATATCGTTAACAACTTTGAAAGACTTAAGAATCCTGATCAGCACACCAACCAACCTTGATTCCATTGGTCTCATGATGAAACATGCCACCCACCTCCTGATAGAGAGGTCAATGTCTCAGAAAGCAAATTGAGACTTTTTTTCTGGGAGCGGTGGGGACATGACCAATACTGGAATTTATATGGTTGACTATGAATTTTTTGCAGTATGTAGCTTTTTTTTCTTTTTAAGTTGAGAGAAAGTGGGAGGGATAAGAGGTGGACTTTGCTGATTGAAAATAATCAAATTTATTGAAGATAAGTCAGAATTATTATTATAAAATAAAACAAATGAAAATAAAATGCCAATGGAGTCCGATTGGATGATTATTAAAGGGGAATATGCCCATGGGGGCTGAGGAATTACATGACCCCAGCCTGTCAGTCTGCATGGGAATTGAGGAGATCGATCACAGAGGGACTGCTAAATTATCAATAAAACATTTTTCATTCAGTCTCTGATGGGATCGTGTAGCCCCCAAAAGGAATATCTTCAAATCCCTTAGTTATCTACTTAGAATGCATGGTACATTAAATACACATCCCAAATTTATCCCAGAAATAAAAACCCCATTTTTAACACAAATATTCTTCCATGATACAATATAAATACCATTGATCAACACAATCTCTGAAGTATAAAAATTATCAGTGACACCGGGCAATGGAGAGATATATAGTGGATATTAATGCGCTATAGCACATTGCAATCATGATTTGTATGCAAGAAATGGCATAAAAGATGTCATTCAGGAGATGTTCAAGCCCCAAAAGAATTGTACCAAGGTATAGCACAACTTTGCTAAATATAATAAATATTAAAAATGATGCACCATGGAGGTTTAACTAAGGCAACATGAATAGGACTTAATTCCAGGGTATTAGAACCTAGAAGTATCATTTTCTTTTGAGCTGCGCACTAGCCTACCAGACTCTTGACTACTGTATCCTGAATTTGCAGCAAAACTGTCTCTGTCCCTTGATAGGTCCCAGGGTGCTATCTTTGAGGGTCTTCTAATCATCACTCCTCTCTCCTGGGTTATGCCTTGACCCCACTACTACATTTTGGCATGATTGTTCTTGACATAAGTGGACAGTCTCCAAACCAAATCCTTACCCCAATTCAGTGTTCCCTGCATGCCAGGATTGCTAGTTATAGTTCTGCTATAATAGTGTTCACATAATGTTAAAGGATCAAAGAGAAAGTTATTTGGGGTAATCCTCCGTAGAGGATTATAGGAGGATATGCATGAGATGCTCAAAGCATGGGAAGTCATGGATACCTGAGAAATGATTATTTCTCTCTTGTATTTAATAACTAATTATTGTATTAGGACCAAGATTTTTCCCCTTTTGTACTTCCTCATCCAGAAATCAACCAGTATGGGAAATCTCTCTTAAAGCATTACCCGGGCCAAGATCTAATGAGATGATAAAAGAAATTCTAAGTTTGGGCATTCCTGCTCATTGTTTGCTCAGACAGCTCTGGAAAAATGTGAATCCTCCCTTATGTCAGATAGGTGATACGGTAATTAATAACTCTCTTTGACCAAGATTTAGGTGTTCTAAGTCACGTACTCTAAGACTCTCATTGTAAGATAGCCCACCCTCTCATAGTAATATTCATTTTCTCATTAAATATTAACTAATCACTGTTGATTGCCACTTTGAGGAACACCTGCTCTTCCAAGAGCATTTAAGCTTTGAGCTCACCACCATGAGGGGTCTTTGGTCTAAGAGAGACAGTCAAATGACCATCCCTTTATTAATAAACATGCTGACCTTATTAATAAAATGATTAAATTACCCAGAAATTATATCTCTCAAACTTTTTAAACACCAAAGGTGGTAGTGTGATATAGTGGAAGAAAATCAGCTCTGGATGACAACAGGTTCAAATCTTACCTTTGATTTTTATTACTGGTGTGACCTTGATTAAATCTCTCATCCTACCTGGGCCTCCAGTCATATCTACAAAATGAAGGGATTGGACTAGATAGCCTCCAAGTTCCCTTCTAGATCTGGAGCTATGATCCTTTTGATAGAGATCAAGATCACGAGAGGGATGAGCCCATCAGAATTCTTAAATATAACTTCATGTGCATTAGTTCTATAGGGTAAAGGGGTATTTCCACACATTACTATAGATAAAAGTCCAAAAATTTATTCAGCAAATATTCATGGAATTCCATTAACTATACAGAAGGCCTCATGCTGGATGCCAGCAACTGGAGCCAGTAGGTTATAAGGAAATATATCTGATACCTCAACCATTCACAGGAAGCTTTCATTCACAATGCTTCAGCCTGTTATTGGCTACACTGATAATACCATCAAGTACATTCAGACAGAGTGAGTGGGGATGTTCCTACTATTAAGAAAGAAGACTTTTCCATAATAGAAGCCTCCATTGATCAACTCTCCACTTCATTTTACCTATATATTTAATCCTAGCTTAGTTCTGTGCTTTACCAATATGGCAGACCTTTTAGTGAAATAAACAGATAAATTTTATTGATTTCACTTTGTATTCAAATGATTTACATTGGCCTAGTTAATATTCTCCATGAGTTCCCACAGAACTTGGCATACTTCATTGAGGCAAAATATTTATATATGGTATTTATATTAATATTTCTTATAAAATACAGATTCCTCCATTATCTCTAACTTCTTCAAATTCAGTTACAAAGAACAGAACTGAGCAATACAAGAATCTACTCTTTGGTGGAATTCATTTTATTTGCTAAATAAAAATATAAAAAACATATCTAAGTAGAGAGACACTGATATACACAAGACTCTTAATTGACATATATTTCACTTGTTAAAATAGTAAATCCATAACATACACTATTACTTTAGGATTACTGCTATTAATCTTTTCACATAATAAACACAAATGGGATATATAAAAGCAACAATTCTAAAAACAAGAGGGAAGAAAAACCACGTGAGGATGCGGAAAAATATGGAACAAAGAGCATTTTCAGACTTTGTGCTAGCACCCCAGAGTACCATTTCAGGCTATGATTCCTTTCAGGGATTCTCTGCTTCAGATATATTTATTCCATCAAAGGCATTAGTCTTATAATTCTTCAAAACCTGCAAAGAGATTTTATGATGAATGGGCTTCATATTCGCGTTTGAGAACCTAAAGGATACAGTAATATAATAATAATGTGCAATATATTATTATATTATAGTATATATTATAATGTGTAATAATTTATGGGATGATATTAATCTAATCTTAATCAGCTAGGCTAACGATCAGAAAATCAGTACTGCAATTAATTCTTATAATTGGGGAATAATTTTATTGTGAATTTTCTTTAGGAAAAAATCTGTGTATATGCATGTGCATGTATGTATATGTGTGTTGTAGTCAAAGTAGTGGCAAAATAGTGGAGTCAGGTTGCAGTGTTCCAGTCATATCCCAATGACTTAGCATCATAGGATCATGGATTTAGAAAAGGATGAGACTTTAGAGACCATCTAGTCCAACCTTCTCAGAGGACAGACATGGAAATGAGGCTCACAGAGATAGATGACTTGCCAAAGGTCACACAGGTAGTTATTAATTGGCTAATTACACGATCATGAGCAAGTCTCTTAACCTTTCTGAGCCTTGATTTCCTTTTCTGAAATTTTAGGAGAATAATATTTCCACTATTCACCTTATAGGACTGTTGTGAGGTATGAGGTTTTTAAAAATCTGAGACCATTTATAATGGAAGTTATTTGATTAATTTTCATTAATGATTGACATTCTGCAGATTGACTCTTTTGTGAAAAGAAACTAGGCCACCTTTTCCCTCAATTCTTACCGAGCTTTTAACTACTGAAGGGGTGCTGCCTTAGAAAAACTGGAACCTGGGAAAGACCATAGCTTAAAAAACCAAGGTCTCCCACTGCATTCTGGGTCATCTCCAGTCTTCCTGACCTATGTCTTACCACTGGACTCCCGTGACTGTGTAGGAGAGAATGATGTTGATGACTTTGCCAAGCTCTGCCTTACTTAAATCTGTTTTACTTGCAAGACATTACCCACCTGATGTCATTGGCACTCTTTGAGAATGAAGGATGAACAACAATCTATTGTGCTGACTTGTTATATAACCCGTAAACATTCAAGTCCTAACCTTTCTTCAAAACTAGCTTAAGTTTCTCATCCTACATGGCGTTTTTCCTGACTGATCTGGCCTCCACTGACCTGTCTCCTTTCTCATCTTCATTAGCTCTTGTCCATCCTGTCACACAATATAGCACTTCATAATAGGCTTTATAACATGATTTGCTATTGTTCCTTGTGTTTTTGTCTTATCTCCCCAACATTCTCTTTGAGGACAAGGACCAGGCCTTTCTTTATGTCTTCATAAATAGTAAACTATATTTGTCAATTGAGTCGTTGATGTTTCTTATAGTCCCTTTTATTCGTCATATTTACGGTCCAGATCTATACTAGCTTCAAAACTGATTTTTGAAATTTTAATATGCCTAGGAAGTCGAGGTGAGTTAAACTAGTCTATGCACTAATTAGTTGTTCCTCAAACTTACTATCCTATTTGAGGTCTCTGTACCTTTACATAGGCTCATCCCTATGCTGGGAATACACTCCTTCCTCATCTCTGCCTCTCAATCTCATGTACTTGTTAACTCTTTGAAGACAGAGATTGTTCTGGCTTTTTTTTTTTGGTGGGGAGGTGGGATGAAAGGGGGTGGGAGGCAGGATTTTTTTTCTTTTATCCTTCATATCTAACATAGTTCCAGGAATATTTGAGGTCTTAAATAAATGGTGGTTAAATTGAATCAAAAGGAGTCAGGCAACTTAACAACACTCAAAGTATGTAACATTCATTCAGATTAGTGTACTCAGGCAGAATGCTAGAGAAGTGAATTTATTTCTAGGTGATTCAGGTAAATACTGAAGACGAAACCCCAGCCAGTGAAGAGTACCCAAAGGACATTCAATTAACATGAAAGAGGGGGAGGAGGAGGAGGAAGAGAATGCAGCAGTGTGATACGGTGGATTTGGATTCTGATGATCTGATTCATATCCTGGCCCTCTTGCAAACTACTTGTGTGACCTTGAGAATATCACTTAAACCATCTTGGCCTTGGTTTCCTCAACTGTAAATTGAAGGGTTTGAAAATGAATGAATGAAAAAAAAACTATTAGTACTTGTTATGTGCCAGGCACTGTGCCAAACACTGAGGATACAAATACAAAGGGAAAGACAATTCCTGCTCTCAAGTAACTTACATTATAATAAGAGAAGACGCTCTCTTATTATAAAGAAATACCCTATTAAAATAACAAAGTAGTGGCTAAGGAAGGGTAATTTGGTCTGGGCTGGTTAGTGAAGCCAAAGGACAATTGATTGGCATATCATTATCTACGAGTTCTAATATTGATTTTATTTTTGTTTCATGAACTAGAAGTAGAAAGTAGAATGGGAAAGGGAGAAGGATAACAATCTCCTTTGGACACATAAGTCTCATGGAGGGGAGGGGTATTCCTTTTTCCTTCCCTAGTGTGAACATCTGAGTGACCACACAATCTCTTGCTTGGAGAAACATAGGCCAGCAAATTAAAGGAAATGAAATGGGTGAAAAAACTGATCACATCTCCTCACTTTTCAGTTCCCCAAACTCTCAAAATCTGTGTTCTTATGATGTACTGCTGCTGTTACCTATTAAAACCCCTGATCTAGATAGCAACCAGTGTGAATAAAATTTAAATATGATTGGCTCAATCTGACTCCTCTTTTTGTGTCTCTATTTGCATGGTTCTTTTATAGAAATGACGACCACAAAAGCACCAGAAAGACGTGGGCTGTTCCAGACTTACCTGTGTAACTTTTGACTCAAAGAATCTATTGCATGGCTCTCTTCTCTCTGATGGGGATTGATTTCTTAGTGCTCTAAGCCTACACAAGGAGGCTTATATATTATATTACGTATTATAGCTTTATGATCAAAGCACCGGCTACTCTACATCTAGACTTCTTCCCATGTTCTTCCCCGTCATCAGCCTGAAGAGAACCTGGAACAGGGTGACTTCTCTCTCAAGACAAAATCCAGAAAACCAGGACCTCCCTTTTCTTAAGGCTTCACCAACTTTGCCTCTTGCTCAGGTAGAGCACCAAGCAATCCATCTCCTCCAAAGAAGAGAGAGCCTTTGAGCCAAGGGTTACATTTGTATTTGAAATGCTATAAATTCTTCTCACTTTGATCAGGGATATTATTAAATTTTATAAAGACCTTTCTCCAAATTTGCCAAATCACTCACATTCCTTACATATAAAACAATACCCCTGATGATGATGTAGAAAGTTTGCGTGATCTTTTTTTTAATTACTGACTAAAGCTTCTCCTATCATATCTCCCTCTCCTCAAAAAAAGCCCTGGCTAATTATCTTGAATTACTATTTTGGTCAAGTATTCAATCTTCATTGAGTACCTTGATACAAAAACAAGGGAAGAGATACCACAAGCATCAGCAAAAGCAGTTTTCCTAGTGCTCTCACTAGCTATTACTACACAGAGTAAATATTTATGGGGAAGTAATACCATGGAAGAGAAATAAAAATTAACAAAAATCTATGTGCATAGGAAGAAACTGGCAAAAAAAAAGCTGTCAGAAAAAAATGATTGAGACGAAAGAAAACATATGAGACATAAAGGAGCAACTGGGAACAAGCTGAAAGTTGAAAATGCCAGAGGGAAAACTTTAAGGAGCAGAATTGCTTTATGTTGCATAATTTAATGGAACAAAATGTTAAAAACAAAACATTTTCCTGTATCTAGGTTGAACTTATCAAATAACACTGAAGCTGCCTTTTTTCTTAACACAGGACCTTAAGATTTTAGCTGTTTTGCTATCAGTAGGATTACACAAGAATAATGTTTTCAGTGTAGGTGATGGGTTCATCACCACCACTATATCATCACATCATCATCTTCTTTTTCTCCTCCTCCTCCTCCTCCTCCTCCTCTTCCTCCTTCTTCTTCTTCTCTTCTTCATTTTCAACTTGTAGCCCTTCCATTGGTCCTCTTCTCTCCCTACATACAGCCACCACCTACTTCAGGCCTTCATTTCCTGTCACCTAGATTACTACAATAACTTCCTAATTGGTCTACTTTCTTCTAGTCTCTTAAGTTTTAATCTGTCCTCCATACCACTGCATAAAAATAATATTCCAAAGGCACAGGTCTGACCATATCACTTTCAAGATCAAAATCTTGTAGTGGCTTTTCATTTGTTATAGGATAAAGTACAAATTTCTTAGCTTAGTGTTTAAAGCCTTTCATAATATGGCACTTCCCCACCTTTCAAATATAGTCATAACTAAAATGGAGCTACTGAGGCTTTGTCCCAGAGTGCTGAATTTAGAGGGCAGTATAAAGGCTAGGCTTTAAATCTCAGGGATGTGAGTTCAAGCCTTAGTTCTCCCACTGACACCTATGCAATGTTGAGTAAATCAAGTCAGTAAGCGTTTAAGTACCAGGCACTGTGCTAATCTCTGGGAATAAAAACAGGAATAGAAAAAAAGAAAGTTCCAGCTCTCAAGGAATTTATATTCCATTTGAGGAAGACAACACACAAAAGAAAACTGAAATGGTAAAGGAGGGAGCCAAGGTACCCTGCCAGGGGGCCGGGTAGAGGAAGTCCACAGTACGGTCTGGTGCATACCTCACTAGGTCTGTTTCTTCCTATGTAAAAGGATGGAGTTGAACAAGACCTCTGAAAGACTTTCCAGATCTAGATCAATATTCCTGTGGTCCTTCTAGATCAATCAATGGTCCTATGATCCTGTAAAAGCACTACCAGTCCTTCCACAGCTAGAAACAACAGAACTTATCACCTTTTCACCATGAACAATGAGGAAACTGCCTGATGTTAGACAAGGCACTTTCTCCTTCCCACTCTTCTCTCTCACTTCCCTCATTGGAGGGCATACTTCTTGCTTCTTCCTCTACATGTGATTTAAAATGTTTGGTCTAAACACAAAAGAATTCCACGTTATGGCTTGGTTCTCCAGCATTATTTCATTCATTCATCCACAAATCCACTCATTTGTTCATCTTTTCCTTCATGCAATAAACATTTATCATCTTCTCTGTACAAGGCACTATGCTAGGCTCCAGGTACATGTAGACAAGAATGAAACAATCCCTGTCCTCAAGGAGCTTCTGTTTTTATTAGGAGATATATTTCATACTATTTTCCTGCATGAACTGGGGGAGTCTTTCTTTGTTTTCCTAGAACTTTGCATAGTACTTGGCATATAGTAATATTTATTAAGTGCGTGTTGATAGCTGGATGACTTCTCAGCCAAATTAATCTAGCCCTTACCCAAACTCCATTTCCTTAATGCATTCACACAAGTCCTGTAATTGACATGCATTCCTTTCTCATCTCTGCCTCTCAGAATACTATTTTTCAAAACCCATGGAGTCTCCCCAATCTCCCTTATTGCTAATGTTTCCTCCTTCATCAGCCTTTATACTCTATTCAGTTACTGTGTACCTGTGCTGTCTTATTATCAGAGTAAAATGTAAGGTTCTTGAGGGCCAGAGTCTCTAACAGAGAATAGGCATTTAGTCCTTTTTTGTGGAAGGGAATTGAATACAAGGAGCCTTAGAAAGAGTTTGGAGGTGGTAAAGAAGACCAGGAATCCCCAAAAATAAAAAGATAATTAACAACTGAAGGTAGTAAATGGTAAATGCCACAGGGCAGACATAGCAACTAAATGAAGTAGGAATTCCCTGGAGTGAGAGAGGTCAGCCTTGGGCCACTGATGTAGGACAAAAGTTCTTAAATTTCTTAATGTCATTGACCCCTTTAGCAGTCTGGTGCAGCCTATGGACCCCTTCTCAAAAGAATGTTCTTGAAAGCATACAGTAAAATACCTAGGATGATAAAAAGGGACAAATCATATTGAAATTGTTATCAAAATATTAGAGGAAAAAAAACAAGTTCATGGACTTCAGGTTAAGAATGCCTGCTTTAGGGAGCGCTTGTAGGAGGACTGGTTTGCTTTAGCCTTGAGTCATCCACAATATCTTGCCTGATAACTGTGCATCATGAGATGGCTGGCTAAGGTCAGCTTGACATGGCTTCCATAAGTGAGACACTCCTATTCATTGTATTAATTGCATATGGGGAAGATTCTTGGCTATGAGTTCAAGGGGTCATTATAAAGTGCTTTACAAATTCCTATAGCATACAATTGGCAGGCTAATAAATGATTTTTATGTTGTAGAAGGCTTAGTCTCTACAACTGATTAGATTTTCCTTTTGCTTCACTAGAAAAACCCTGACATTTGGCAAAACTAGGACAGCCAGCAGTGGGTTCAGCTCTGCAGGTACGGTGCAAGCACAAACCTTGACCTTTCTTTCCCTGGCTAGCCTCAAACAGTCCCCATACCTACCATCAGGCTTCACCTTGTTCAGTGGCTTTATTTTTCTCTTTCAGATTTTGTTCTCAGCAGGCTTGGTTTTGGCTGCCAGCCAGCCTATACTTGGATTTCAATGTGCTGACTTGGGGCTACCCCATGATATTTTTCATGCAGAATAATAGTTAGAAGACAGATTCCAGTTTGCTTACACAAAGACCTTCTCTTCCATATATTGCCCTATATGCTTCCTCCCAAACTTGTAAACATGCTGAACTGCCCCACCCCACACTCCCAGTAATTCAATTCATTTCCAACAAAGTTTACTAATTGTCTGCTCCCTCAGAGTATCATGCTAGATGCTGGAGATGCAAAGACGAAAACAAGTCCCTGCCCTCGAGGAGTTTATATTTAACTGGTACAACAAATACACAAGTAAGTAACTATGAAGTGGCAAAGTAATTTCCAGAGGGAGAGAGCACTAATCCCTGGGAAATCAGTAAAGTCTTCATGTAGGAGAAAGTCACTGGGCTGAGTATCATCCAGACAGAGGGATTCCAAGAGGCCAAGATGAGGAGAGAAAGCAAAGTGCCACCAAGCACAAAAAAATTCTTTGTCTGTTCTGGTGGCATCAAATCAATACTGATTGATTTGTGCATGCCTAAAAAGCTGGGAGAATAGATTGATCCCTGTAAAAAGCTTGTTTATCCCACCCAAAAAAATGCAATGTCCTGCCAAACCTCAAAATATATGATCAAAGACATTTTTTAAAATCCCTACATGATATGTCATTTTCTTATGGTATTCAGAGGGAGGGGAGTATATGGACAGTCTCTGGGCCCTGGATTTGTTTTTCAGTTCAAACATTGATCTGTTATGCATAATCTATAAGATACCAAAATAACAAGGGGAGCAAGATTAGTCAAACTGTCCATTTCATGTCATGTCACATAGATTAAAACTTCACTTGGTTGATTTTCTTTTAAAAAACTTAACTAGTTATATTGGTACTGTGTCAACACAGCCCACGCTTCCTATACTGCTTGAGTATTTACTAAATTATCTACCTCGAATTCTTCTGTATTATATACACATGCATGCAATAAGGGTTTTGTGTACATGTGTGTACATGCATGCTATACATGTGTTATATATGTGTGTGCTACATACATGCATAGTCCAGCTAGGTGGCACAGTGGATAGAGTCCAGGCCTGGAGTCAGTTCAAATCTCATCTCAGACACTTAATAGCTGTGTGACCCTAGGCAAGTCATTTAACCCAGTGTGCCTCAGTTTCTCATCAGTAAAATGAGCTGGAGAATGAAATAGCAAACTGCTCCAGTATCTCTGCCAAGAAAATCCCAAATGGGGCCCCGAAGAGTTGAACACAACCAAATGTACATATATGCATTATGCGGGAATGTAATATGCATTGCATATGTGTACATTGTATGTATAGCATTCTTTTACATTTTAATTTAATGTTAGAATAATTTGAAGTTGAGATAGATAGAGATGATGGCCTCATTCTCCTAATTCTCAAGATAAGGAGATCTGTGCTGTGAGAGCCATTTTCTAGGTGGAGAAATGACTATCCAGAGGAGGAGGGTCAAACAAATATTCCAAGTGAGGCATAGAATAGCTTGCTGAGGAACCTAGAATGGAACCTAGCTACCCTTTAGCTACTCTTAGTCATGAAATATACTCTCTTACAACTTCCTCAAGGCTATTAGCATTCCTCAAGTACCTTGGAAATTTATCAAAGGAAGGCATCGCTTACTTCTGCAGAATGGTAACTTAGCACAGTTGCTCATATCTGATATGTTCTGCTGACTGCCCAAATGAAGAGGACAAATGAATGAGGTTTCATTCAGATTTGAGATTGCATTTTAAACACTGTAAGGATTTCCTTGGGATGATCCAGCTGAGAAGTTGTTAAATACAAAATAAACAAATGTTTACACTTTGCCCATTGTCTTTAACAAATCATTAATACTTCTCAATTGTTTTAGGATGCTCCTCTGCCTTCCTGACTTATTTATTCATTTTTCCCCCACAGACTAGTATCATTAATTTAGATGTAGAAGTATCCTCTGAGGATATTTAATTCAACTCCCTTGTTCTCTAGAGTAGAAACTGAGGCCTGCACAAGTGAATTGGCTTGCCCAAGGCCAAAAGATTGTGAGTAGCAGAGCTTGGATTTTAACCAAGGCTCTTCTATTCTTTCAGCTGTACCAGGCTATTTTGACTAATCCTCTATTTGAAAATACCATAATCTTTTTCTTTATTGGATCTGCAATTTCACTGGTGGAAGGAACTTCCAATAAGGAAACCCCTTTCAATGCAGATTAGGACCTGGTTTGCAATTTTTGAGAAATTCCTGGGAGTACTAGATATTAAGCAACTTGCCCAGAATCCCCAGCCAGGCTGTGTCGAAGGTGGGACTTTATGATTGGAGACCAGCTCTCTATTTTCCACAAGAGGAAATCATTCTTTTTAGTAGCCTCCCAAGAAAGACAGCACAAGGTAATGAAAAGAATACTTTTAAGTCACAAGGCCTGAGTTCAGGTTCTAGCCCCTACACGATAGGATAGTCCTGGCTAAAGCACTTTCATTTCTCTAAGGCTCATCTGTAAAATGGGCATATTATCATGATAGTAAAAATTATGCTAACAACCTCACATGGTTGTTGTAAGGAAAGTTCTATATACATGTGAGTTGTAAAGTTCTGTTGTTTTAAGGATAATCCTATATAAATGTGAATATTGTCTGTAGCTTCCACCTTAATTTAAGAATTAAAATCAGACTCCTGTCTGAATTCCAAACACTTTAGACAGTGACAATACTTCCTGTAGATGGAAGGGTCAGTTTCTATTCTGCATTAACTGCCACGTTAAAGTAGAACTGATTGTCAATCTGCATTCTGAATCTTTGACTTGAGTCAGTGAAACCTAGGACCAGGAAAAAAAAAAGATTTTAAAAATCACTGCCATGTTAGACTTTTGTATTAAAAAAAAAAAAAAAGCTCACACCCACCAAACCTTTATTTAGTAGTAATTCTGGGATAGGAACAGCATGAAGAGTCAGCATATTATGGAGATATTGGGCTTGTTTCTCCATCCCTTCCTCCCCATGCATATTTACAGTCATGGAAATTAAAGCCTCTGCAAGGGCTGCTTTAATAAATGGAGTGGCTGCTGGCCAAAGAAACTGCTTATTTGATATTTCTTTCCCCAGATGAACTGGCAGGACAAGGGCTTTGCTTCCATCAGCTATTGCTCCCATTCTGAAGGGGTCATCTTCCCCACCCACTTTGCTCTTGACCTATTTTTTTTAAACAGCATAAAGAACTCCTCATCTAGAGGAGTTCTCTCCTCATGTAGAACTCCTCTCTACCGTAGGAACTCATCTGGTACTTAAAGACTCAAAATGGTCCTATTTTGTAGTATTCCTCTCAATTATTGAGGGCCTATGATCTTCACTATGATTACCTATAAGGCCTATTTCCCACTGTCACCCAGGACTACCCATGTAAGGCTGCACAAGCAAACAAAAGCATTGTCCATTTCTACTGTTTATGGCAGAGCACTGTTCATGACCAACTCTTTAGGAAACAGATTTGGATCTGATAGAGGCCATAGAGGCCGTACAATCCAATTATTTTATAGGTGAGGAAAGTGAGGCTCAGAGAGAGGTGAAGGAACTAGCCCAAGGTCATATAGTTAGCAGAGCCATTTGAACCTAGGGCATGGGTGTGCTGGTAAATATTTAACAATAGGCTGGGGGGTGGGGGTGGAGGAGAAATGTTCAAGTTTAATCTACATTATTAAAATTTTCTTTACCACTTTCTTAAGCCTACAAATCAACAAAGCAATAAATCAAGCCCTGATTTATAGCATTTGTTGATTTCCAAGTGTAATGGTAATTAAGGTGGGACTATTTACGGTTTTCTCTTTTGGAGCACTAAGGTAATCAAGTGCCTTTGATGAGTCTGACCTTTTTTTCTTTGACTTTCTTTGACCTGCTTAAGAAACAAGTAAGCTTAGTTCACTTAGGTTTGGGTCCCATGGTTGTGACACTTGAAGAAGCATCACATGGTTTTGAGTTGCATGGTTGTGAGGTCCTTTGACCTTGATCAGGGTATATAAACTCAGAGGTTAGCATTTGTTTGGGGCTCTCACATGCTGGAAGAATGTCATGTGATTTGACCAGGCGAGACTCTGGGTAGCCACTGGACACCACCACCACCCCCCCCACCCCACCCCCGGCTTTGAAATCCCAGATGTTGGTGCCTCTCTCTCTGGTGACTATGTAATTCTTTGGTCAGACAACTAGAGAACTATCTGTTGATAACTCTGTGTGTTTGCTCTGTTTATATTGTCTCTGTAATTTCTGTTTGTATTTGCTCTAAAGTTCAGGGTGCTGGCTTTCCCGCCTGAACTAAGTGAATAATATATGTATGTTTGATTAAAGTGAGATTGTTAACCCCTTAAAATTGCTTTTCTTAGAAAAGCAGATCAAAGAACCTATGCTAGCAGCCCTCCTGTGTGCTGGTACTATTGATCTTACACCTCCACAACAGCTGCTAGCAACATTGTTGTTACAAGGTCTAAATTTTCACACTGAAAATTTAACAATTAACTCCTAAGCTGGCTGGTACAGATTCTAGCATACCACTGACCCAGGGCCTCAAATTCAAATACAGTCCTCAACTATGCCATATTACCTGTATCTTCCTAAGTAATAAATACTGGAATATAATTAGCCAAGGAATACAACTATAATCATTTAAAGATGAAAACAAATTTAAAAAAAAAAAAGGCCCATATCTTCCCAGGCTCAAAGCCTTAGTGGAAAAATGTTCTTTTCAGACACTAAAAATATGCTTTGGAATCCTGGGAATGTTAATTCTACTTCCATAGGTTTATATTTTATCCCCAAACAGTACCAACAAGGCTTAGAATATGTTGAGACTCGAAATTTTAATAAAGTTCTATTAATCACAAGACTCATTCAACTGGTATACTATAGGATCACCCGTTGTCACCATCATCATTATTTTTTATAATTACCTTGAAAAAATTAATCCTCTTATTCTTATATGGCTGACCCTGGGAAAAATTAGGGTGTAGGTCAAATTGGGGTTTGATGATTCCAAGAAGATTTGATAACTTATTTATACTGGATATTAGTTGAAAACAAAGCCCCTGATCCATTTAAGTGAGAGGGAGAAGAAAAGAAAGAAAAAAAGCTCTAATTATGGTATTTGAGGCACCAGTGAGCAGGTTGGAGAAAACATTGGGAAGAAGGGGGAAAGCATCCTATCCAGCTTCCCATTAAGGCTGATCCTGTGCTATGTCCTTAAAAAAAAAATTTCATTAGTTTCCACAATGGAACTAATAAGAAAATGTGATTCAGTTCATCCTTGTTTTTTCCTAGAATCTATTGAGAAAAAATGGTATTAACACACTTACACACTGCATCTGCATGCTGTATCTCTCTTCTCTTTTGTCTCTTCCCACATGTTCCTATAGCTAGAAACATAAGAGCAATAGACAGAGACTGAACAAGGGACATCGCCAAGAGAAGTCAAGCCTTCGTTAATGTCAGAATAAAAAAAGAGAGAGAGATCTAAAAAAAGCCTTTTTATGCTCCCCTTGGACTAGAGTTATCATGGTCCCAATCACAATGCTTATAATCAAGTCTTTTTTTTCTTCTAATTTTCTCTTTCTCTCACTTGAGCACCTTCACTTCAAGTCAAGTTCATTCTCCAATCTCATATTTCAATTGCATTGGTGGAAGGAAGTGTCATGTTGTGTTGGATTCTAAGAATAGGAGGTGCTCATCAATCACCGGTCTCCAGTGTACTAATCCTCACCACAGTTAGCTGATTTGCTGCTCGGGATTTTGACCACTGCTATGGTCAATCATCGAGAAACTCTATTCAGCTTCATCATCTACCTATTCTTATAGATTATTTCATCATGGCCACCAAGACAAAGAAGAGAGAGAGAAAAAGGACAAAAGTCAGCAAATTCACATGTCCTGAAAGAAATACTTAACGTGACCTGAATTTTTCATCTAATTGAACTGGGATAAAAGATCCTCTCTCAACCATATTCTTAGCAAATCAAATGTTATTGGATCCATAAAATCATAAATATGCTTGGCCTTTTCCCCATCTGTTTTGTTTCTTTTTATAAGCAGAAGCTGACCTTTTTTCTTTCTTTTAAATGTTGATGCAGAGCAGCTGGGGGCGGGGGGAATGGGAGGGGAGGAGAAGTGCATTTTCTTTTCACCCTCAGTGTCATAAGTCAAATTGAGAATTATTTGACCTGATCCTTAGAACCAATGACTTCAAACATAATCAGTATCATTCCACTTCTCTAATGGCTACTGTCATCTTGCTTAGAGTCTGGCATTGATTCAATCATTTTGTAAAAATGATTTCTCAACTGGCAATTGATTTGTGGAGTAATGGGAATCATCTGGTATTTTGCTACATTTACAAAATTGCAAAGCAATAGAATGACAAATCATTCAAACACAATCGCTCTCATTATCTTCATCAAATAATATTTGTTAGGCACTTTCCTGCCTGCTGACACTGTGTTGAGAGTAATTATTGCAAACACTGGACAGAACTGAGCCTGTTATAATCAATCTTTGTTATTATATCTAGTAAACCATTACTAAACAATATTTTTCTTTATAAAGCAATGTTAAAACCTCTTAAAGATATTTTACAAAGAATCCATTCTTAAGCTCCTTGCCTTGATAAAAAGAAATTCCAGAGTATAACAGGAGAAGTTATTTGCTTAAATCTCCCTACTTAATGTTAAAATGATACCTGACCCTACCTGGGTAATTTTCATTCAAACACAGTTTCCCTCTCTTATACACTAGGTAGGGTGCATAATCACAATTGTAAATAATGAAATGAGGCTTTAGCAAAGCCTTTTTCCTGTCAATATTGATGGGAATAAAATAAATATCACAAAGACCTGCAATTTAATCATAGTAAGACTAATTCTTATTCCTTCACCTCTAACTCTTTCAGTAAAAAATCCCAAGTGAGTTATACAGGGTCTAAAAAAATCTCTGTTCAGTTTAAAGCTTTAATAAATTAAAACTGTGCTAAGAATTTTAAAACATTCTTTTATCTGTAGAAGGGTTTGACAGAGGGGCATGGGCCTTAAGGAAGTCAACTACTGTTTTTTCACTGCTAGATGAGCAATATCTGACACGGACAGAGGCGATGGAATCCTAGCAGCAGATCAAGCCATCTCCCAGATATTCTTCTCCCCACAAGGTTATAGTTTGTAATTGGGGGTGGGGAGTGTCAGAGAATGTGTCTTTAGAGTAATTCCAGGAGGCAGACTTGCCAATATCCCTGTGATTCAGGGAATAATGTTTTCATATCTTTAACAATGCAAGGAACATGATTTCAGGGAACCACCAATGGGAAAGGAGGAGTTTATCCTTCCCTCCTGTCACTACAAGCAAAGCCCTGTTGGCCCTCTTCTAGCTTTGGATCTGGTTCCAATAACAATGGTTCGTGTTTATATAAAATTTTGCACTTTACAAAACTAGACTATTCAATTAAATCCTTTTAATGTTTATTATGCATTGAATATGGGCAAGACGTTGTGCTAGATGCTGAGGATAAAGAGACCAATATAACAGGCAGGTGTCCCAAAGAGCTTGCGATATAGTGGGAACACCATGTGTAAAAATAATCATGATACAAGAGAGAATATGGCAAGTTCAAAGGAGAAACCCATAGGTTAATGGCTACAAGAAGTCTGAGGAGAGAGCACTCATCTTGAACTAGGAAGGGAGTGGGAGAGATGTGATTGGAGAACATTCATTGACAAAATATACACCTGATGGGCCTTGATGAAAGGGACAGATTTTAATTTGGTGAACAGGTTTATTGTTCTTGTTGTTCAGTTGTGTCCAACTCTTCATGACCCCATTTGGGGTTTTCTTAGCAAAGATATTGAATTAGTTTGTCATTTCTTTCTTTGGCTCATTCTGCAGATGTGGAAAGTGAGGCAAACGGGGTTAAATGACTTGCCTGAGGTTACATAGCTAGTAAGTGCCTGAGGCCAGAGTTGAACTCAGGAAAATGAATCTTTCTGACTCCAGGCCCAGCACTTTAACCACCATGCCACTATAGCTAGAAGGAATCTATTACAGACATAGGGGACACTCAGTATCCCTGAGGGGGTAGGGTGACAAGGGGTTAGGATTGAAAGCAGCTCAGTTTGGCTAGAACACAGGCACATGTAGGGGGGAGTGGTACTACACATATCTAGACCAGCTTTACTCAGGCAGTCCTGATACTGTTCCCATGAAATATCACTGAGTTCATCCAATGGCTATTCAGAGACATCAAATTGGTCAAGGCCTTTTCACAGTTAAAATTCCTTTGATTGATTTGATTCAATTGAGATGTATTCTACCTGATTAAGGTACCCAGGGCATAGCATTTTATCACTTACTTAGGTTGTGTGAGACAATTTGATTGCTTTATTCAATCATCTCCATCCTTGGTCTTGCCCTGGCATAAACTCAAGGGTTTGCCCTCCTCTAGCTGCTCTCAAGCTCCCTTACAAATTGTGACTCTCAGAAGTGGACATAATAGCAAGGTTATGGCCAGAGCAGGACAGAATACAAGAAGACTATTCCGTCCTCAGTTCCTGCCACAGTACCTCTCAATGCAACCTGATTCATTTGTTTTAGACAGATAGAGCTAGAGATACACAGTTATCCCTTGCACATCACAGGGATATGCACCACCTCCACCCCACCAGGATCTGGAAAATCCATGTAAAATTTTTTGGTCCTCCCTTTGTACTAGAGAAGTCTGAATTATTGTGGTATTAAAAGATAAAGCATGTTGATAGCATATAATATTAAACTTTTAAATTTATTATGCCAGCCCTTGCTATATCAAAACCACAATGAGGAAAGTTGTGATGTGGAAGTGATAACTGTGTTGTGCTTTACCACATTGTCTTCTTTTATTGTCTGTAGTCCACTACAATCCCAAGGTCAATGGGCCCTGCCTTATCTATCTTCTACTTGTGAAGTTGTTTAAACTGAATGTAAAACTTTACATTTGCTCTTAATAAATTTTCTCTTCATAAATTTTGTCAGGCATTTTAGCTTTTTTGAGATCTCTTTAGATTTTGACTCTTTCTTAAAGTCTGTTTCATCTGTAAAATCAACAATCATTTTATCTACACGGTTCTCTAAGACATTTATAAACCCATTAAACAGCACAGAACCAAGCACAAATCATTCAATAACTCTTCTAGAGACCTCCTTCTGAGCTGACATCGGACTGTTAATGGCTTCTTTTCAAGTCTGGCTATTCAACCAGTTCTGCACCCATCTAATCGTATTTTATTTAATATTCCTCTCTCAATGATAGCATGGTAGAGTGGAAAGAAGTCAGAATGCACTAAGAGGATTTGTGTTCAAATCCCACCTCTGCTCTAATTACATGTGTGACCTTGGGTAAATCATTTAACCCATCTGGCTACCAATTTTTCCATATGGAAAATGGGGAATCTGTTTAAATGCTATCTGAAGTCCCTTATGACTATAGAATTATATTTTTTTCTAAAAGAGCCATCTGAAAAGCTTTGTTAATTTTTTTAATGAACTCTAGACAAACTTTACCACATTCCCTCCAATAGAAATAAGGTTAGTTTTGCCTGGCCTGTTTTTGATGAAGCCATGATGGTTTTTTGTCATCATTACTTATTGTAAGTATCAGCTTTGTATTAGTCATTTTTTCTGTCCTTTTCAGTGCAAAAGCAAAATAGGAGATGGGTAACTCTGGCATGTTGCCATTGTTTGTTAACATTGTTCTGTCCACAACGAATAGCAGTTGTACTCTTTCTTTTCTTTGATAATTCTGTCCCCAATGTAGTTTTTAAAGTCCTTAAATCACACCCAAATAAATAACCCTTTTGGTGCCCTCATTTTGCCAAACTAGTCTCAGATCCTTCTGAGCTTTAGCACTTGACACTGTTCTTGTGGATCACTCTTTTGTATTCTTCCTCCATCTTCTCTACATTTTTTTATGTCTGACCTAAGTTGACTGGTGAGCATCTTGTATCTTGTCTCCTTAGATAATTGTCTCTTTTTCCATTCACTGAAAGTTTCTCTGTATTTAGAATTTCATTCTTGAGCACTCCCCATTCTTCATGACCTTACTGCCTCTGTGGAACTTTAATTCAGAGGGAGGCACCCTCTAAGAGTGCCAAACTTGGGATTGTGGGACTTGAATTCAAATTCCAGCTTCACCACTTACTGTATGACTTTAATGAATATTTCTGAACTTATTTCCTTGCCTATAAAATTAAGGCATGGGACTAGATGATTTGTACAGAAATCATCCAGGGTAATCCATGGATATGTTTTGATACTTCACTAATTAATAACATTTCAATAATCTTTTCGTTAATCAGTTGCTCAGTGCCCCAAACCTAGGTTTATTAAGTATTCTTTCTTAATAAACTGTAGAAACTATTTTTTTTAATTTTTTTTGAGGGGGGAAGGAAGGGCAATTGGGGTTAAGTGACTTGCCCAAGGTCACACAGCAAGTAAGTATGTCAAGTGTCTGAGGCCAGATTTGAACTCAGGTCCTCCTGACTCCAGGGCAGGTGCTCCACTCACTGCACCACCTAGCTGCCCTAAAACTATCTTTTTTTTTATAAGCAAGTGCTTATATTTCAAAACCCATAATCTCTTAGGCTTCAATAAATATCAAGGTTACTAGCTGTATAATTTATTTACAATATAACAGATAATAAAACAAAGACAAGGAGAATTTGTTAAAATGTTTTAGCTGTGAGAAAGATCACAGCCTGAGTCACCTTAAACCTTCACTGTTAACTGTGCATAACTTTTCCTCTCTTCTGAAAACACAATTCCACACAATTTAATTCATCGAGGGAACCAAATAAAATCTCTTCTCAAAAAATCCTCTCCATCCTTTTCACAAGATAAACATTAAAATGTTTCATAAAAAATTGATATTTCTCTCATTTCCCAATTGATAAATGGTCAAAGGATATGAACAGGCAGTTTTTAGAGGAAGAAATAAAGGCTGTATATAGTCATATTAAAAACGCTCTAAATCATTATTGATTGGAGAAATGTAAATTGAAACAACTGTGACATAACACCTCATACCTACCAGATTGGCTAAAATGATAGCAGAGGAAAACAACAAATGTCAGAAAAGATGTGGAAAAATTGGGACACTAGTACACTGTGAAACTGCAAACTGATTCAACCATTTTGGGGAGCAATTTGGAATTATGCCCAAAGAGTTATAAAAGTATATATATATATATATATATATATATATATATATATATATATATCCCTTTGACTCAGTAATACCACTATTATGTGTGTTTCCCAAAGTGATCAGGGAAAAAGTAAGAAAACCTATATATTCTAAAATATTTATAGCAGTTCTCTTTGTGGTGGCAAAAGGCTAGAAATTGAAGGGATACCCATCAATTGGCAAATGGTTGAATAAGTTGTGTTATGTGATTGTGAGTAATATACTACTCACAATACACTACTATTGTAAACTGCTGTGCTATAAGAAATGATGAGCTCAATGATTTTAGAAAAACATGGAAAGACTTTCATGAAATATGAGCAGAACTGAGTGTTATATACAGTAACAGGAATATTGTTCAAAGAGTAAACGTGAATAACTAAGCTATTCTGAGTTACATGAGCATTCAAATCAACTACAAAGGACCTATGAAGGAAGACGCTATCCACCTCCAGAGAAAGAACTGATACATGGAGAGTTTCACATATATATCTGTGTCAAATGTTGGCCTTCTCTTGCATAAGGTTGGGAGGAAGGGAGGGAAACAACTCGGAACTTAAATGTAACACACAAAAAAGAAGAAAATTAAGGAAAAAAGAATTAATATTTCTCCATCTTATTTTTCTCTTCTTCAACTTTTCTACAGATATGAGAAGAAAACAATCTCTTCAGCTTCTTTAAATCCATCCGCTCTACAATCTATACAAATTGACTCCTCCCGGAAAAGACAGGCAACTCTCCATGACGGTTAAAATTCCCTAAGCTACCAGTCAAACTGCCATTTCCACAAGATTCCATTTCTCTCTTAAAGAAATAATGAGTATCTTTACTCTCTGGGGGAGAATCTAGTAAAAAAAAAACGCAGGGACATTATATATCTGTTCTTTCTATGAACTCTGAACTCCTCCAGCTTTCCTCTTTCTCTATCACTGATTCTAAGAGGGAGTGATCACTTTCTCATAAGGTTCATTTCATCTCCCTCCCTAGTAACTAGTTTCTCCTTATTGGTAATGATCAGAATTCACCTAATCATTTCCTCTACCTTTTGAGAAATGAAGTCATCATTAACAGAAGTGAAAAAAAATAATTGTTTTGTTTAGGCAAAGAGAGCTCCAGAATATCTCCAAATAATTCAAGTTATGCTTCACTGCTGTATTATGCCTCCATTCCAGAATTGTGATTTGTTCCCAAACTTTCCATCCTTGTCCTCTTTCTTTCCAGGTAGTCTCATTACCACTTCTGTTTCTGTTACTTTTGCCCAAATACCCTCCACCATGGTTCCACCTATGATTCCTGGATTTCCTCACATAAATATATTTTCTTAATGTACAATACTACTCAGATACTGTCACCTTTTTAAAAAAAATTGATTTCCTCTTTCTTTTTAATGTTTTGCCCATCCAGAGCCACATCTCACTCAAAAGTCACATCTCACCAAGTGTCAAGGGCACACTTTCGGTCAAATTAGTCTCGTACTGTTGGGATCGCTAATTCACCTCACTTACTAATATATATTCTTCATTTGCCTATTGATATACGAGGCTACAAATTTTATTTCAGACTCTTTTCTTGGATTTTCATCTTTTCTAAACTTTTAATCTTTTATATTATTATTCTACTCCCTCCATTGTAGGTTTTTCCTTGATAAATAGCTTGTTAGATATACATTGGCAGTTTTTGCTCTCTGTGACCTTTCCTTTTCACTTTAAAGCCCTTTGATTATACTTGCTAGACTCCAGGGAAATACATTCTTACCAGTTCTTGTTAGGTGTACTCCATCTCTGATGAGGAACCTGTCATTATTATATTTTAAGCCATGTCCCAAAAGTACAAAGCCCCATTATCAGACACCATGTTTTTAACCAGCTGTTCACTTTCTAAATATGCCTTTCTCTTTTGAAGCCCTTGCCTTTGATAGGCAGCAGTAACAAAAACACCACCTGTGGCATTGATGTCTTCGATTTCTCAGCCCAAGACTTTGTAATCTTTAGCAATGCTTTCTAGATTCCTCCTGGCAGTACCAGTTGTGCCCACATGAATCACTATGAGTGTGTAGTAGTCTTGTGGTTTGACAGATCTTGGAAAGTTCTGTCATATCTTGGATACACGCCCTTGGGGTACAAGAGATCTCCCTATTGTTATCAGATGACAAATAGCTGCCTCAATACCCCTCAGCAGCAAGTCAACAGCTGCCCTTACTCCTCTCTTTGTCCTCTGACCCTTCATGAATGATCTCTCACCTGTCAGCACCCGAAGCTCTCCATCATCATTCCTTGGAGTATAAGCAGCTGCTTCTGGCTTAGAGGGCACAGCTCCCTTTAGTTTGAGAAGAACGATATCAGTGTTTTTCAGCTCCCACTATTCAGCGGTCTTCTTCCCTTTCTCCTCTGTGGGACATTCTTTGATCCTCCAAATGCTTAATTCAAGTCAGAGCTCTCTTTTGCCTCTTCAGACCCCTTTTCTTCTTTGTTTTCAAGTTGAAACACCTCTCTATAGGTAGGCACTTCATTCTCCCTTACAACCTGGAGGCTGGAGACGTATTCCTCTTGCCCCTTGACCTACTTTTCTAGGAAGGAGATCACTTTGCTTTTTGAGCTTAGACAGCAATTCCTCAGCTGCTGGAGACAAACATCTCACACCCTTCAGGTCCTAGCAAAATTCACTGTGCTTGCCGTGAGAGATTAAATCACTTAACCTCTCTGAATACCAGGTTCTACACCATTCAGGTGGAGATAAAAATATCTGACACCTATCTCGTAGAACTATTGTGAGAATCAATAAGATAATGTATGCAAAGTACTTGGGAAACCTTAAAGCCTCTATAAGCGTGAGCGCTTGTTATTAGTTTGAGAATCTGTAGGGGAGCCTATGATTCTACAAGTAGAATTGGGCTTAAAACCTTGTCCTCAGTTGGAAATAGCATTGGGAAATATAATACAATGAAGCCTATCAGCCATTTTTACTTTAGTGTGAATGAGTTCATAGAATCCTTTCATTAGAGTCAGTTTGCTAAGGAGGTGAAGAAAGCATGAAGACCAGAGAGACCTGGGGAGAGGGAGGAAAGGACTGTTGAATGAAGAGTCTGTGGTCTTCAAAGACAAACTTAAATGTCTATATAATTTTACCCAACACTGGTTTCCTGAGTTCATTTTTTAACGGCAAGCCACCAAATTGTAAGCCAAAAGTTTATTCTCCTCATCCTCACTTTCAGCATCTCTCTCTCTACTCCTGGCTTGATGGCCTTGCCTTTTCTCCCTTTCACTCCTCCACCCCAAGATGTTGTTGTTGTTGTGGACCTGTGATTTCACTGGTGCAGGGATTTCCCACTGAGGAAACACCTTCTACTCATGTAAACCTTCAGTGTTAGGTCTCTAGGGATCAGAGAGTTCTAACTCACTTAGGATCACATAGCCAGTATATATCAGTGGAAGGACTTGATCCCAGGTCTTTCTGACTCCAAATTAGACTCTCTAGTGGAGTCAAACTGCCCAGAGGTCTTTATTGTGTCTTCTTTTTAAATTTTTTTTATTTAATAGTATTTTATTTTTTCCAACTACATGTAAAGACAGTCTTCAACATTCATTTTTGTAAGATTTTGAGTTCCAAATTTTTCTCCTTCCCTCCCTCCCCCACCCCAAGACAGTAAGCAATCTGATATAGGTTATTCGTGCACAATCATGTAAAACATATTTCCACATTAGTCATGTTGTGAAAGAAGAAATAGAACAAAAGGAGAAAACCACATACAAAAAAAGTAAAAACAGTACATTTCAATCTGCATTTGGACTCCAGCAGTTCCCTCACCACCACCACCACTCTGGATGCAGGTATCATTTCACATCTGTATTATGAAGGCAGAATTTATGATTTCAAAGAGAATCATATATATGCCTGAAAGGTTCGGAACCGCAGGATATAAGGAATTCTCTAGGCAGCAGGCAGAAGAATTAAAGCATGTATTTAAGCTCCACAGTAAGAGACCCACGAACCAGTGTCCCCATTTTAATGTTTTGATCAAAAGCTTCCAGGCCCAATTAGTCCACCTCACAAGAGTAACCAGGCAGCCACAGAGAAGCATGATGGTATAAAGCAAAATCATATACATGCTTCCCCTCTACAGTAAGAAGATTACCCACTGGCCTCAAGTCCTTGCTCAGCACTCCTAGGTCCACACGTGGGTCAGCTCTGCTACCGGCAGCTCCTGCTTCAGCTTTGGCTATAGGCTATAGGCTCCAACGGAAACAAAAAAAGGGCTCTTCAAGCTGTCTTCTCTCCTCTTATAGAGTTTTTAACATCATCAAGCACCGCCTGAATGACCAGGGCTGATTGGTTCTTGAGTTGGCCCCTCCCCCTAGGACCCTGGGAGGTTCACATTCACGTAGACTAGGTTAACACCCAATAGGGCATGGCTCTAGAGTCAACACCTCCCCTCAGCCAGCCCCATGAATCGTCACACAGGAAGTTCTCTGCTCCCAGGCATGGGTCTCTGGGCTTCCTGCCCCGGAAGAGAAGCAGCAGGCACCAGGGAAAGGTGAAGAGCTTCCCCAAAGATGACCCCACCAAGGTCCACACCTAACAGGGCTCTGGTCCTGGGGCCCAGCACACAGCAAGGCTCGATGAAATAAACTGAGTCACTCAAAGAAAACAAAGGCCATTCTGCTTACAACATCATGAGTCTTTTGGAATTTTCTTGCAGCATTGTTGCTTAGAAGAGTTAAGTCAATCCTAGTTGATCATCTGATCATCGCACAATGTTACAGTTACTGTTTTACTGCACCTTCAAAAAACAAACAAACAAATTCTCTGAATTAGTTGTCAGCTAGGCTGCACCGAAGTGTGAGATGATGACAACTTAGCATATTATGCCTGTCATGGATTTTTGCATTTTAATAAAGGATTCTCAGAGAGTAAAAAGTGTTTAAATCCCAAAAGAAGGAATCTCCAATAGTCAAATTCTAGAGCTTTCTACAGATAGCAAGGGAGATATGTTGGAGAAAGGAGAATTCTGGGAGCCTCTCCAATCATACACAATACATATTCCACCTCCCTGTTAGGTTGGCCCTATTTAAAGGACATTTGAGGTCTGGTTTTCTATCACCCTAGCAGCAGATGCTTTGACAAGTTACCTCTTTTAACAGGGAACAATAGATAGAAAGAGTAGTATACACCGGGTGCATGAATACTTTTTGGCAGTTGAAATTCTATTTAGTAGAAAGGAGCTGAGGAAGCTTTCCTCCAGCATTCTTAGTGAATGAATAACTTGGTTGCCTTAAATAGTGTACTTTGGAGTTGTTTTCTGCACCAGATTAGCAGCTGTGCCCCACATTCCGCTTTGTGTGCTCTGCTCCCTGACACCTATTCTTGCAAACAGAATTTCAGAGATCAGGTCACAGAGCTTAGGACTCTGTTGTCTGCAGCAGCATCCAGTTGGAGAGCCCCAGAATCCTCATCTTACTCATTTTGTCTTCAGGCATCTTCATGGGGCTGATGAGTATGACTTTACACTTGACATGTGGGTGTGGGTGTGTGTATGCTCTCATATGTTTGTTCAGTATGAAGGTTCCATGATTTCAGCACTGTAGGAACTCTCTTTGATAATATGAAACACACCCTTCCATGAAAATCAGTTGCAGTGGACAAAAAATAGCTCATCTGACAACTAGACTTCTAGTGATAAGTCACTCTGGGCTTGCTTTGTTCAGTCTTTGGAAAAAGATACCCAGCCTATGGCTACAGCTATAATAGGGAAGCTCTTTCAGTTTAGGGGGATATGCCTAAACCTTCTATGATAATGAAAACTGACATTTATATAGCACTATTTCTATAGGCATCTAGACTATACAGACAGTGAATAGAATACCAGGAAGTCTTGTTTTCGTGAGTTCAAATCTGGCCTCAGACACTTACTAGCTTTGTGACTTTGGGCAAGTCACTTAACCCTGTTTGCCACAGTTTCCTCATCTGTAAAATGAGCTGGAGAAATAAATAACAACCCACTCCAGTATCTTTGCCAAGAAAACCACAAACTGGGTTACGAAGAATTAGACCCAACTGAAATGACTGAACAACAATTCCAGTAGAGTAGGGTTTTGGCAGATTCCCATTAAACTAGTATAACTTTGAAAAAAAATTGAACTCTAGACCTATACAGATAGATAGACATAGATATAATTTGACTCCCTTGTTCTATAATTTGATTCTCTATATAGATCTAGATAGATAGATCTAGATATAATTTATTCTTATTATTATGCTGTGAAGTATTGTCCTCTGAAGTATGCTAATACATAGCAATATAAATACATAAGCATATACATAAAATTGCATTTGATGCTCAAAACAGCCCTGTGAAGTAGGTATTATAGATATTAACTTACCGGTATTAATTTATAAAATGTCATTAACTCTACAGGTATTAAGTAAATGGGCAAGTCACTTAACCTCTGTTTCCCTCGGTTTCCTCATTTATAAAATGGAGATAATAAGTACATCTGCCTCCCAGGGTTGTTGTGAGGACCAAATGAGATAATTATTGTAGTGTTTAGACCAGTGTCTGGCACATAGAAGTGCTATATAAATGTTAGCTGTTCTTATTACTATTAATTATTATTCTTTTCATTTTACATATAGGGAAAACAAGGTACAGAGGATAAGTGACCTTCCCATTTTCAAACAGTAATTGTCAGAGGAAGGATTCAAACTTAGGTCTCCTTGAATCCAAGGTGTGTGCGTTTTGTCCTTCATTTTCAAAGAGGACCATGACATCAGGGAAATGATGACATGACTTGCAGTTGACTTTGATTTGAGTGAGGGAGGGCTGTGCAAGGTCACCAGCCTCACTTTCTCCTCCAGAGCCATCTGGGTCCAGTGGCCTGATATTCACCAGGACAACTGGAGATGGCTCAGGATGCATTGGGAGACCAATTACTCTTTCAGTCTAAGGTCTTTTCAGATTCTCGCTTTGAGTGAGGTAATGCCCATTCAGTTCAATAGGCCTCTTTAAGAAGTGAATTTTGGGGAGGCAATTGAGGTTAAGTGACTTGCCCAGGGTCACACAGCTAGTAAGTGTCAAGTATCTGAGGCCAAATTTGAACTCAGGTCCTCTAGTCTCCAGGGCCAGTGTTCTATCCACAGCACCACCTCGCTGCCCTTGAATCCAAGAACAGTATTCTATGCCCTATACCATGCTGGCTTTTAAACAGGGACCTTTCTAAGTCATGGCATAAGTAGTCTCAGGGAAAGACTTTCGAGGAAGAGTGGTTATATATGTGTATGCGTATGTTTGTCACTGCATTTATATTGTAGATGTATACTGCCATGTAGATGCAGTATAAAATTGGTCATAGAAGAAAACCTAGAATGTCTGTAGCATGATTTTTAAATAACTTTTCTTTGTATTTTATGTTAACAATAAACGTTAGCATAGATTGAGAACATAGTGATAACATGCCATATACTGGAAGGATTTCATTTCAGATTTATTATTCTGAAGATTTCTATTTCCTTCCTTGTATTTAAGGGTGGGGCAG
Organism: Trichosurus vulpecula; assembly: GCF_011100635.1. Classification (NCBI taxonomy): domain Eukaryota; kingdom Metazoa; phylum Chordata; class Mammalia; order Diprotodontia; family Phalangeridae; genus Trichosurus; species Trichosurus vulpecula. The sequence continues at coordinate 413,442,458 of NC_050573.1, read as the reverse complement.
GGTTATTTGAGAAAAAAATTCACACACAAAATGCTAATTTGGGTGTTTTTGGCACATGGAGACTTTGTAAAACACAAAGTATTGCTTTGTGTAAAGTGGTTGGGGTAATTAATTTTTATTACCTAGACTGTGTGTATATACATAAGCAAACTTTAGATACTAGATATGTGACCCTGACAAGTCACTTAACCTCTCTGGGCCTCAGTTTCATTGGCTATAAAGTGAGGACCTTTTAGATCTCTTCTAGCTCTTGATCTACAATCTGTGCTCATGGTCTTTTTAGTTAGTATTCAAAGCACAGAATGGCATTTGAGCCAAACTGAATTGAGTGATAGCCACTGTCAAAAATCTTATAGCAAGGCCAGCCCTAGACAAAATTATAAAGTAGGTGAGGTTTTTCTCAGGCTGTCTTCAAACAGTCCATTTTGTGCCTCTAATTCACTGTATAAAGCAAGTATTTGGAAGCAATTATGTGCAAAGGCCCTGAGCAAGGCACAGAGGGAGGGAGATACAAAAGTTAGATGAGATATAAGCTAATGGAATTTAGGGACCTTGGAGTCAGATAGATATTTTCCCTTTCATTTGTTCCCTCTCCTTTACCTTTGTTCTACCCTTCCCCCAACACATTCTTCTCTCTCTGCCCTTGGCTATACCAGCACCCATCTGGCATGGCCGGGTGGCCAGAAGACCTACCACTATCAGAACATGGCTTCCTCCTTGACTTTCTCCCTTCCTGCTCTCTCCCACCCCCAACCCATTCAGGATCTTTGACTACTCATGTGGCTTGGTTGAGATGGAACTCACTAATTCAATTCCTTTCTGTGATAAGGAGGCCCAGCTGGTAGTAATCTCTCTCCAGGACTTACCATCTGCCCTTCCTAGCCTGCAGCCCCACTCCCCATTGTCAGTGGACCTACTGGCATAGCCTTAGGACCCTGGAGCCATATGCTCCTTTGGTGCACCCTTAGGACTTCTGTATTTTTGCATCTACACTGCAGCTGATGAATCTTCTTTTATGTTGGCTCCCCTAGGTGTGACCTCATTGAGAAGAGGAACTATTTTTCTTTTTTCTTCCTTTGTATCCCCAGCACTTAGCACATATTAAGCACATAATAAATGCTTTAATTATTAATTCTTATAGGGAACTCCTGGGTGCAGAAACTTTCTCTACCAATATAAGTCAATACCCCCTTTGCAACATACAGCACAGATCAGAATTTTTTTTTTTGCAACTGTCAATACTAGACAGTTGCCCAAAACCAGGAGTGGGGAACTTACAGACTCAAGGCCACATATGGCCCTCTAGGTCCCCAAATACATTCCTGTAACTGAATCCAAACTTTACAGAACAAATCATTTTAGGTAAGACTCCTAGCGTGATTATTAGGTTGTTAGAGAGAGTGGCAAAATGGGTAGTATACCATACTTGAAGCCAAGAACATTTGAGTTTAAATGCTGCTTCAGTGCTTCTTAGCTGTGTGACCATAGCCTTTCTGAGTCTCAGTTTCATCATCTTTAAAATGGGTATAATAATAGCATCTAACTCAGGAGTGTTGTGAGGATAAATTGAGATAATATATAGATTTGTTCTGTGAAGTTTGGATTCAGTCAAAGGGCCACACTTGAGGACCTAGAGGACCACATGTGGTCTCGAGGCTACAAGTTCCTCACACCTGGCTCTAGACCAAAGAGCTCCTCCCAGTGATGGAAGGTAAAAAAGTTACCCAGATTACAGACATGAATCAAGCATTTATTAAGCACCTACTATGTTCCAGGCATTGTATTAACACCAGGAATACAAATTCAAACTGAACAGAAAAACAGTTCCTGTCCTCCAGGAGTTTACATTCTAATGCAGGAAGACAAAACATAAAAGGAAGCTGAAAGTTAGGTCCTGGGGAAAGAGATGAAGGCACTAGGTACTTGAGCATGGTAGAAAAAATCTGGGATAGTCGATAGAAAAACCTGTAAGGGAATGAAAACATGGCTTGTCTGGCTTTCTGAGGACCAGCCAATCAGAAGGAGAAGCTGCAGAGGCAGAGAGTATGTGAGAAGTCCGGGGGCAGAGTAATCTTCCAGGGTGAATAGGTTTCTGGAGAATTGTAGAGAAATCCTGAGAGAATCAGAAGAATCATAGAATGATTACATCAATATGGAGGCTAATACACAAACTTCATTGGGTTATTTGCAAGAGGGGTACTCATTACCTATTTTACATTTCTCCTCTACTATAACCTGATGAATGCCAAGAATTTTCTTTTCTTCCCAATAGTTTCTTTCTCTGCTGTCAATTCTTTCCCTCTTGGCTGGTCAGCTCATATTGCTACTATGCCAAAGTTGCTCTGGTATTTTGTATATTGCAGAGTAGTTTACATATATTATCTCAATTTACCCTCACAACAATCCTGAGTTGGATGCGATTATTATCCTCATTTTAAAGATGATAAAACTGAGGCTCAGAAAGGCCATGGTCACACAGCTAGTAAGCAGTGAGGCAGAATTTAAACTCAAATACTCCTGGCTTCAAGTATGGTGTATTATCCATTTTGCCAACCTCTCAAGCAATCTAACAATTACATTAGGAGTCTTACATAAAATGAGTGGCTTTAATGGTAGGAATCTCATGCCCAGAAGCTAGATGATGGCAGAAATAGATGATGAGCGAGTGAGGGAGACATTTCAGGACTCTACTGTGACTTTAAAATCCTATGTAATTTGGAAGCCCTACGTACCTAGATTAGGGTTAGGTCCTATTCTGTTTGCTTTATTTTATTTTTTATCAGAGCTTTGTCAGCAATTGTTTTATACCTGATCCAGATAGGAGGTAGCTTCCAATATATCTGCCGTGTTCCAGAGTCATGTTCCCATATCCTTGTGACTTACAAAATGATATAGCTCAGACATTTCATGGAACATCTTAGCCAAGTTTGTAAAAGTCAAAACAAATAAGAGGACTATCAATTATTTGGAGAATATGACCGCCAAGACCATTCACATTGTTCTAGGACTGCTTGAATTCGCCAGGACTTTTTTAATATGACTGCTCCTTAAAAATTTCCTGCAGAATTAGTCTTGTCAAACATCCTCTGACTTTGACTGTAGCCCACCTTGGGACATTCCATTCAATAAATCAGAGAGAGAGAGAGAGAGAGAGAGAGAGACAGACAGACAGACAGACAGAGACAGAGAGAGAGACAGAGAGAGAGAGAGATGAAATCACTCCCTGAAAACACCTATTCATTTATTTATTTACTTATTTGTTTGTTTGTTTATTATACTGGTTATATTGGAATATTTTAGCCTAAAGGATTTTATCTCTAATTCAGGAATCCAAGGGAGATTCATCAAGAAAGTATACAAATAGAAAACAGAACATTATACTGTCAACAGGATCAAAGGATTATTCATAGAATGTTAGAGCTGGAAGAAACATAAGAGATCACCTAGTCCTAAGACCTTTTTTTTTGTAGTCTGGGAAATTGAACCTTAGAAAGGAAAAGTGTCTTGTCCGTGATCATACAGATTCTGAGAACAGGATTTGGATTGTTTCTGATCAAAGGATAACATATTTAGAGCTGGAAGGACCTATAACTTTAGATACCATTGAGTTCCACTTCCTATTCTCATTCTATAAATGAGGCAATTGAAAAAGAAGACATTAAAGACTTGCCCAGGATCATATATCTATCTAGTAAGCTTCTAAGGTGACATTTGAACCCATATCTTCCTTAGCCCAAGTCCAGTGCCCTTTCTACTAGGTGATGCTACAAAACTAAAACTCTGATGGGGGGTAAAGGGGGGTGGTTGGAGCCAAGAGGGCAGAGTAAAAGCAGGGACTCACTTGAGATGTCCTCCAAACCCATCCAAATACATGTAAAAAGTGACTCTAAACAAATTCTAAAGCAACAGAACCCACAAAAAGACAGAGTGAAACAAATTTCAAACCTATGACAACCTGGATGGTCAACAGGAAAGGTCTGTTGCACTGGCCTGGGAGAGGAGAATACTCCAGCGTGGGCTGCACCAGCACAAACCAGCCCCAGCAAACCCAGAGCAGGCCTCAGGGGACTGAATCACTGGCAGCTGAGACAGTTTCAAACTTCTCAACCCACAAACACCAAAGCCAACATAGAAGGTCAGTGGGAAAGATCTGTTGGACCTGGGTGAGAGAGGAGGACAGACCAGCCCCAGCCCAGCTCTGCCCTGGAGCGGCGGTGGGGACAGTGGTGGCAGCAGAGGTGGCGGCTGCTTCCAGAGCTCTCAGCCCACAAACAGTAAAGGGATGGAACAACTGATCAGAGGAGATTGAAGGAGTCTCATTGCTGGCACTGAGGCAGGATTCTGTTGCTTTGATCATACTTGGATATGGGTTGCAGTCCTAGGTGGCATTCCTGGGGTGAGGAGGAGCACTGGCATAGCAGAGTTTGTGGCAGCAATTGAGAGGGAACCCTTCTTACAGTTCCAGGGCAGAAAAGAGGGCTTGTGGTCACTCAATGACCAGACAACAGGCCAGGTATAATAGTAATTAAGGTGGGACTTTTTGCTGATGACTTTTAATGATTCTGGCCTTTGTTTGAATGGGGCAGATAAAGTGGGATGTTTTTGTATTTCTCAGCACTGAGACAATTGGGAGTCATTGATTGGCTTGTATCTGATGTGATATTGGGGGTGGGGAACTGTTCCACAGCCAGCCTGGGTGAGGTCAGGGCCCTTGGGGCCCTGAATAGGATATATAAGCGCAGAAGTTGGTGTCCTCTCTCAGAGCTCTGAGCCATAGCAGGAGTGGCACATGACTCTGGGCCAGCCATTGTAATGAGCTCCCCAGCAGAACACTCAGATGTTGATAACTATGAATTGTATTTGGTCCATAATTCAGGCTGCCATTTTTTTCCCCTGAACTAAGTAAATGATATTTGTATGCTGGAATAAAGTAAGACTGTTAACCCTTAATGGTGCTTTCCTTAATAAAGCAGATCAAAAGGACCTGGGCTTGCAGTGTTCTGTGAGCTGGTTGTTGTTGGTTTTATACTGTCACAGCATCTGCTAGCTGGATTGTTGAAACACCAGGAGAGGAGTAAACACCTCTTCTTAGATTATATCACCTTAGAAAAACTGAAAACATCTGAAAACATGGTCCCTAGAAGGATCTTTAAAAACAACTGCACAAAACCCCTAAAGCTTGGGACAGTATGCCCTCCACAGTGGAAGCAGAGCTCTACCTTAACAAAGAGCTTAAAAGTCAATTAATTGGCTGGGAAAATGAGCAAACAGTGGGGGAAAAACCTCAGAATTTTTCTTTGGTGACAAGGAAGATCAAAACATACACTCAAAAGAAAACAACAAAGTCAAAGTTCCTACATCCAAAGCCTCCAAGAAAATATGAATTGATCTCAGACCATAGAAGAGCTCAAAAAGAATTTGAAAATCAAGTAAGAGAAGTAGAAGAAAAATTGGGAAGAGAAATGAGAGTGATGCAAGAAAATCATGAAAAACAAGTCAATTGCTTGTTAAAAGAGACCCCCAAAATGCTGATAAAATAACACCTTTAAAAATAGACTAACCCAAATGTTAAAAGGGGTCCAAAAAGCCAATGAGGAGAATAATGCCTTAAAAAGCAGAATTGTTCAAATGGAAAAAAAGGGGATCCAAAAGCTCACTGAAGAAAAAAAATTCTTAAAAATTAGAATAGAGCAAATGGAAGCTAACAACTCTATGAGAAATCAAGAAATTATTTTTAAAAAAGCAAAAAATAAAAAAATAGAAGACAATGTGAAATATCTCATTGGAAAAAAAACAACTGACCTGGAGAATAGATCCAGGAGAGATAACTTAAAACTCACTGGACTACCTGAAAGCCAAAATTAACAAAAAAGAGCTTAGACATCATCTTTCAAGAAATTATCAAGGTAAGCTGCCCTGATATTCTAGAACCAGAGGGTAAAATAGTCCTTGAATGAATCCACTGATCACCTCCTAAAAGAGATCCCAAAAGGAAAACTCCCAGGAATGTTTTAGCCAAATTCCAGAGTTCCCAGGTCAAGGAGAAAATACTGCAAGCAGCCAGAAAGAAACAATTCAAATACTATGGAACCACAATCAAGATAACACAAGATTTAGCAGCTTCTACATTAAGGGATTGGAGGGCTTGGAATATGATATTCCAGAGGTCAAAGAAGCTAAGACTAAAACCAAGAATCCCAAAACCCAACAAAACTGAGTGTAACCAATTAGAGGAGCAAATTGATATTCAATGATATGCAGGAATTTAATGCATTCTTAAGAAGTTAGAGTTAAATAAAAAAACTGACTTTCAAATACAAGAATCATGAGAAGCATGAAAAGGTAAACAGAAAAGAGAAATCATAAAGGAATTATTAAAGGAGAACTGTTTACATTCTTACATGGAAAGATGATATTTGTAACTCATGAGACCTTTCTCATTATTAGGGTAGTTAGAGGGAATATATATATATATATATATATATATATATATATATATATATATATATATATATATACATATATATAGATAGATAGATATAGATAGATAGATAGAGGGCACAGGGTGAGTTGAATACGAAGGTATGACATTTAAAAAATAAAATTAAGGGGTGAGGGAGGAATGTACTGGCAGAAGGAGAAAGGGAGAGGTAAAATGGAGCAAATCATCTCATATAAAAGAGGCGAGAAAAAGCTTTTACAGTGGAGAGGAAGAGGAGAGAGGTAGAAGCGAATGAGTAAACATTACTCTCATCAGATTTGTCTTGAGGAGGGAATAACATAAACACTCAATTGGGTGCAAATCTATCTTACCCTATAGGAAAGTTGTGAGAAAGGGAATAAGGGGAGGGTAATAAAAGGGAGGGAACATTAGAGGAGGGGGTAATTAAAAGCAAACCCTTTTGAGGAGGGACAGGATCAAAGGAGAAAATAGAATAAATGGGAGGCAGGATAGGGTGGATGGAAATACAGTTAGTCTTTCACAACATAACTATTATGGAAGTATTTTGCATGACTACATGTGTACAACATATAACAAACTGCCTTCTCAATGAGGGTGGGTGGAGAGGGAGGAAGGGAGAGAATTTGAAACTCAAAGTTTTAAAAAATGAATGTGTAAAATTGTTTTTACATGCAACTGGGAAATAAGATACATAGGCAATGGGGTATAGAACTATATCTTACCCTACAGGAAAATAGAAGGGGAAGTGGATAAGAGAAGGAGGGGAGGTGGTGATAGAAGGGAGGGCAGATTGGGTGAAAGGGCAATCAGAATGCATACTGTCATGGGTGGGGGAGGGGAGAGATGGGGAGAAAATTTGGAATTCAAAATCTTCTGGAAGTGAATGTTGAAAAATAAAATAATAATAATAAATAAATAAATTGAAATATGAAAAAAAAATTAAAATGCTACCAGTTCTTTTACATACCTGGTCTGGATCCCCAGAGCCCCAAGTCAATCAAGAAGTTGAAGCACTCTCCAAATAGGAATAGGAGATCACTGAGAGACCACGGTTCCAAAACCGATTGTCCCAATTGTCCCAACAGGCCAGGTTCTCCAGAATTATATGAGCTTAATTCCTCCTGCTATTTTCAATCAAGTAAAAGTCGCACACTTTCAGTACGTGAAAAGCTACATCTTTATTGCCAACTTTCAGTTAACCTAACATCACTACTCCTCTGATTCAGATGTTATAGTATCTACTATCTTGATCCCACCACAGGAGAGAAAACAGTAGAGAGAAAAGAGGGTAGTGGGTCCCTACCCATTCTCTAGACCTAGAGAATCAGTTTATTCTCTATTGTTGTTCAGTTGTTTCAGTCGTGTCCAACTCTTTGTGACCCCTTTGTGGGTTTTCTTGGCAAAGATACTAGAATATTTTGCCATTTCCTTCTCTAGCTCATTTTACAGATGAGAAAAGTGTCGCTTGCCCAGAGTCACACAAGTGTCTAAAGCCTGATTTGAACTCGAGATGAGTCTTCCTAACTCCAGACCTAGCACTCTATCCACTACACAATCTAGCTGCCCTTATTCTATATTAGGCAACACATATTCTTCCTTCCCTAACCCTTCTCAATTGCTCCCTAGCTTTTCCCTGAGGGGTTGGAATTCTACATGTAAATTCCTCTGAATTATCCTCCTTCAGGAAAAAGAGCAGTAGAGAACAATAAAATAAGAAAGTAATAATAAAGGTCCATGTCTGTCTAGTGTTTCACCATGACTCTGCTGTCTCCACAGCGATGTATTATCATTCCCAGTTTACAGATGAGACAGAGAATTTGATCAGCTTACCCACAGTTACACAAAAAAAAAATGTGTCATAGCTGGAATTGAACTCAGGATTCCTGATTGTAGATCTAGTGCACTTTCCACTAAACCACATTGCCTCATATTTGATCATAGGATATGGAGCTGAAAGAGATCAGCTAATCCAGCTGTCATTTGACAGGACACTCCTGAGATATCTTGATGGAAAGTTGTTCTTCAGCTCAGGCACATTGCTCCACATACTCTTTGCTGACATATTTCCTCTGGCTAAGTTTGGTTTTTCCTACACATCCCTCCTGAAATAGCTGAAATGTAAAAAGATGTCCTCGAGCTCACTTCATGGCCATACTGCCTGTTTAGCCAACCCTGAGAAATTCTAGCTACCTCCAAAATCTGGCTTTGACTGACCTTCCTAGACTTATTACTCATTACCCCCACTTCACACACTTTTCCACCCAACCAAACTGTCCTTGCTGTTCATGAAAGAAATCCCATCTCCTCTCCCTGTGCTTCCTGGAATGCACTCCTTCCTCATCTCTGCTGCTTAGAATCCTTAGCTTCTTTTAACCCTCAGCTTAAGTACCATCTTCTCCATGAAACCTTTCCCAATCCCCTCTACCCACCTATGGCTAGTGTCCCCTCCCAAGCATGAACTTGTACTGATTTTGTATATATTGGCCATGTATTTATATTTGTACTTGTCTCCATTAATTTAAAAAAAAAAAAGCTTCTTGTGTCCAAGGACTATTTCATTTTTGTCTTTCTATCCCTGGAAACAAGCCAAGAGCCTGTGACACATGGTAGGTGCTTAATAAATACCTACTGATTGATTGATATACTAAGCAGCACTTTGTGTGGCACCAAATAAGGAAAATTAGGATGAAGCAATTTCTTTCACAGGATTATTCATGCTAACTGCCTATATGACCTCAATTCATCATGCAGTTAAATTGCTCACCTGAGGCTACTCTTAGTACTGTTCAGATCTGGCTAAAATTTAACAGTCCAATTCAGATTTTGATATAAACCATGTGTTTCTTTTCACTACTCCTCAGAGGGAGATATGCCTGAAGCCAAAAGTTTCATTGCAGCAATGTTGACACTTGTATCCCAGATCCCCGACTCACCCCCATCCCCCATGCAAACCCAGCCTGCCTTTGTTGGCCAGTCCAAAATAAAGATCAGCTGGGATATTATAGGAAAGGTTTCTGATCACAAGTGGCCAAGTAGAAATCTGGTCATCATGTAGAATTTAAAAGGAAGATTCTCACCCCATCAAAATTTGAGCTCATCATTTTACCAAATGGAGTATTTTCTAACACAGTATCATAGATCTACCTCCTCGTTGTATAAATGCTCCAAATCTCTAATAATTAGAGAAATGTAAGTAAAAGCATTAAAAGCAACTCTGAGATTCCACCTCATACCTGTCAGATTGATGAAGACAAAAAAAGGGAAAATGGCCATTGTTGGAAAAGCTGCTGGAAAACAGGCACATTATTGCTCTGCTGATGGAGCAATAAATTGATTCAATCATTGTGGAAAGCAATTTGGATTTATTCCCCAAAAGTCACTGAACTATTCATACCTTTAGATCCAGCAATGTCACTACTATACTCCAAAGAGATCAAGGGATGAGGAATTTAGCCCACATATCCAAAAAGCAAAAAAATAAGAAAGAAAAAAAACACCCTGTAGCAGCATTTCTGTGATGGCAAAGAACTGGAAACTAAGCAGTTGACATTAAATGTGGAATAGCTAAACATATGATAATATATGAATGTAATTGAGTAATTGCACTGTAAGAACTAACAAAAGGGACAGTTTCAGAGAAATCTGGAAAGACCTATATGAAATAATGCAGAGTAAGGAGGAGAACAAATTAAGTCACTAACAAGCATTTATTAAGTGCCTAGTTTGTGCCAGGCAATGTGTTAAGTGTTAAGAGATACAAAGGAAAGCAAAAAATGGTCAATGTTCTCAAGGAACTCACAATCTAATACAATTTATAACAGCAACAACATTGTAAAGATAAGCAACTTTGAAAGACCCAATAATTCTGATCAATTAAATGATTATCCTTATTCTGGACAGCGAAGTGATAGACTCTTCATGCAGGATCATCATGAAATATGTACATTATTGGACATAGCCAATGTAGGAATTTTTTTTACCTGATTGAAATTTTTCAGGCAAGAGGTTTATTTTTCTTTTATTTTTTAATTGAGGGGTTAGAAGGGAGAGGTGAACTAGGGATAGGGTAAAAGACTGAAGTCCAGAAGGAATCACAACAAGCAGGACAGCTTTGAAAGTTGCTTGTTGAGTTTATTATATACTTAAAAAGAAAAATAAGTGCAACATCATAGAAATCGGCATTTTATATACAATCTTCTTTTCTACAATATATATGGTAATGTTCTTCTGATTGGGTGTTGAGCTCAGAATTTTTATGAAAGAGAATGAAAAAAATCAAATCCTATGTCTTTATGATACAAAGTCATGATTTACTTAATGCTATGATGGTCAAAAAAATCTGGTTCTTAAAACTAATTTGGAACAGATTGTGTCTGCTCTAGATAGAGCACTTCCTGCTGCCCTACTCTCCTCTTTCTCTGGAATGTTCTATCTTGAAATCTTCAATGCTAGAATCTCCCATTTTGTATTCTCTAGGGACAGGTTTATGTTTTTAGGGGGAAGGAAGACAGGAGTCTAACTGGTGATCCCTGTGACATCAGAGAAGGTAAACCAGTCAGCTGTACCTACTTGGGAACTTAGAATTTCCTATTAAATCCATGTCCCTTGCCAGATCTGCTGAGTCACCCTGATGTACAGGTCACAGAGGTCCCAGGCATCACGCCCATCTACTATAAGAGTGATGAGAACTTGGTGTAATGAAATTTTACAACTGTGAAATATTGCAAAACCATCAACGACCTCTTGGTTTCTCTACCTGAAACCTCAGCACTTTTTCAGTTGCTAGGGCTCAAAACAGCCACTCCTAATGCCTAAGACTAGGGTGTGTCCCTGGTCCCAAATACCTCTCTCCTTCCTCCTGAATGTTTAGGTTATGCCTGATACCTTCCCTTGTATGAATTAAAATATGGCCCCCTCCAAGAAAGGTCATTTCTTTTAGCATTATTTGGCCTGTCTGATTCTCTTATGAAAGCCTCCATGTCCCTAAATGGTAGCAATGGACTAGAAAGCATTTTACTGGAAAACCTTTTACTTCTTAGGAGGTTCATTTACTCTCTAGTTTCTACAAAATCATGAAAAAAGTCCTACTTAGTCTCTTTATTCCCCATTGTTCTCTTTAATTTATTCTAATTTTTATAGCACTTACATTCCCATTAACTGAAACTACATGTTTTAATTGTCTCTCTCCTTTATTTACAGTGTCACTTTTTTCTCAGCTTTGATATCTTTATGCTGCCCTCCCTAAAGTCCCTGTAGCTATTTATTTCTTTTTTAATTCTTGTTTTCCAGACTTCTGCAATGATCTCTCCTGCTAGTCTCCTATTTCATCATGTAATTCTCCTTTGGTACCATATCCCACATGAACTACTTTCCTTTAGAATTCTACTTTGTGGCATTTTCCCCCCTCAGATTATATGAAACATGAACCCAAAGTATCACAAACTACAGTTGCACTAGAGAATAAATGGTTGGATAGTTTTAAAAATATGAGTTCCATAATTCTTCATATTTCCCCTTCTTTTTCCCTTTCCCCATTACCCCCTCCCCTCCACCAAATACACACATGGTGTTGACAGCAAGATACATAAAGGGTGTGCCCAAGAGGGTTTCACATTAATTTTTTTTATTTGTTTGTTTAAATTTGTTCAAGTGTTACTATCTTCTACTTTTATTAATGAGGTTTCAGAGCTTTCTCCAGTAGAGTTCTACCTCAATGTGTCACCGGTTTTAGTGTGATGCTGCATCTTTAAAGCTAATGTCAGTGGAGAACAAGTTCTGACAAACATGTTGAAAAGGACCAAGTCTGGGCCTAGTGACACACTGTGTCCATAGTATTAGGACCAGCTTAGGACTCAGAAGTGGAGAGGTGCAGTCATCTATCCAAACCCATTTTTTCAGATGAGGAAACTGACGTCAGGAAAGGGATCACACAGGATCACACAGGAACTAAGAAGCAAGTGTATAATTTGAACACAGAACCCTTGACTCCAAATTTAATGCTTATTACACATCACCAAGATATTTTAAGTATAGAAATATGGGTACTTAATAATGCATTGGAGAGGGGTGGGGGAATGAACTCAAGAAGTTTGTCTACTAAGGAAGGGGGACATGGATGGATACACGCATTCATGAAAGGAACTCTCATTGTTGAAATCACTGAACTTTTTGAAAAATCATCTTTTTGTATTTAACCCACTGCTAATCCAAACTTCCCCATTTCTGTTGAGGGTAATTCCATCCTCCCAGAACTTTAAAGTCATCTTTCCCTATACTTCCTGACATTTTTATCTTTATTTTATTAATATATTTTGTTTTGATAAGACCTACATTTCCCAGTGTATTCCTTTCCCTTCTGTCTCCCAGAGAAGCCTTCCTTTTATAACAAAGAAAAAAACCAAGCTCAGCAAAACCAACCAACTTATAGAGTCTGCTATTATATGCAGTATTCCACACTCATTCTCTCACCTCTGCAGAAGCTTAAGGAAGTGCCTTCTCATACCTCTTCTTGGAGACCAACCAATCAACCAACCAACTTGGTCATCATAGTTGCTCAGTGTTCAGTTCCAATTGTTTTGTTGGCATTCTTTCTATTTATGTTGTTTACATTGCTTATTTCATTGTACTGATTCTACTTTGTTTTGTACCAATTCCTATAAATCTTTCTATGATCCTCTGTAGTCATCATATTTATTATTTCTTTTAGCACAAATATTTCAACTAACTCATAGCGAATTAGCTGTTAAGCTCTCAGTTTTTTCTTCCCTCTGAAGAGATGCAAATGCTGTGAACCTCCTCCAAATTTCAGCCCCATTGGGGAAAAATGGTTGTCCTGTTGTTTTACCCTAGTTAGGGTTCTTTCTGCAGAACTAGGAGCAATGGATGAAATTTTTCAGAGGGACATTGAGGTTAGATACAAGGAATAAAGAGGTAGCAAGGCAGAATAGATAAAGGGCAGGTCTAAAAGCCAGGAAGACCTCGGTTTATTATCTCCAATTTATCCTATATGTGTTATGTTTGCACACAGTTATTTGTATGTTGTCTCCCCTATTAGACTATGAGTTCCTTGATAGCAGGGACTTTTCCTCCCTTTCTTTTTATTCCTGGTACTTTAGCACAGTGCCTAGCACGTAGGAAGTACTTAATAAAAGATTGTTTACTTTCTTGTTCAAGCTCCAATAGTTCTATATATACTGGCTGTGCCATCCTCTGCAAGTCCCTTGACCTCTTTTCATAATGCCCCAGGCAACTCTCTAGAACCATATAATTGACATAGAAGGTGTCTTCCCTAGGAGCTACCTATGCCAAGGAAGTCATGGATATAGTAAAAAATCAAATCGAATCAAATAAAAATTTTGAACCTTCCTAACAATTACAGCTGTCCAAAAGTAAAATTGGTTGCCTCACTAGAGGTTTCCAAGCAGTGGCTGAATGAGTACACATTGAATAAGTTATAGAAGAATTTCTTCTTTAGGTACAAGTTGGACAAGATGGCTTCTGAGGTGCCTTCCAACTGAGATCCCACCAGTAGAATGTAAACTCCTTGAGAGTAGGGGCTGCTTCCTTTTGGTCTTTGCATCCCCACTGCCCTGCAAGGTGCCATACATTTTGTAACTTATTACTAAATGTTTGTCCTTATTCTGTCTAAGCAGTCAATTTGCATTCTTATTCACCATGGCTCCCCTTCAGTATGATTTTTTCCCCCTAAGTAAGGTAGGTTTTTTGTTCATTTGTTTTGTTTGTTTTTGGGGTCAGAAATGAAAGATCAAGAGAGAGAGGTATTGTTCTGGAAGTTTTCATCATGCCTTGTGATCCAGTCAAAGGAGTAGGAGGGGAGCTGAAACAGTATGCCTGACAAAGGAGATCCAGTGAATGAAAACAGGACCCAGAGCCAAGGAATTAAAACACAGAGGATTTGAGACCTTGGTCTATCACTACTGGTAAGGAAGATTTGCATGCCTAGAATTCTGTAGTCTGGGTGCAGCTTCTATGAGCAAGTACGAACCCAGCTTACTGGTCCACCATCTTGTAAGGGCTTGTGCTGGTAACAGGGCCTGTATAATTTTTAATTCTGTCTAGTACTTTTTTCTACAAGGGAATTGAAATCCCATACTAGATTCTTAATGTCCCTTTTTTGCTTAAATTTAGGTTTGGAAAATAGTATAGTTGCTGAAATCAGCTGTTTGATTTTTTTTAAAGCAGTCTCTTGCCAAGATAGATATATTTATATTTCCATTTTGAACTGCTGATTAGCTGCCACTGACAGCCTGGTAAATGCAAGAGCCCCAGGAATAGCAGCGCCCTCAGACAACTGGCCCTGCTTCCAGCCCAGTCTCTGAAGCCATCATCCAGGGCAGCTACTTCTGTAGAGAAAGCGCCAGCTAGACCAGCCACCCTCACCCGCTGAGCAAACCAGTCTAGGTAGGCATCAAAGAATCGTGACAGAGAGACAATAAGTGGCACATGCCAAGAGAGTCAAATCATTGCTACCATTCTTATCAGATCTTGGTGGAGATAGACCAGGACCCTAATTCTAAGAGTCCTGGAAATAATGGCTCCTTCTCTATCACTGACCCTGCTTACAGTCCAGCCCCTAGAGCCATCATCAAATGGAAGAATTCTTGTGGAAATAATACCTGACAACTGCCTTTTCAGCAACCACAACTATTGCAGACCAGGAAAATAAAATTCTTACTACCAAAATCTTTGTCAATTGGTTCAACATCAGAAACATATATGGTTTAATAAGTAGAAATGAAATTTTTAAAAATGTATTACCATCTATGTTTCTACTATACTCAAAGGACTGCGGGATCTTTTCCTCTGACTTGTAGCTAAAACCACCTATATGTGTCATCCCCCTCTTTAGAATGGGAACTCTGTAACAGCCAGGACTGCATTGCTTTTCTATATCTATTCCTAACTGTTAGAACAGTACTTTGAACAAAATCATTTAATACATGCTTTTTCATTCATTCTTTCTTTCATTTCTTAATGAATGTATGCTATCATTCCCTGATCATGTTATTTCAAGAATTTTTTTTCATCAACTAGACTCTGTTAATATTAGTCCTCTTTGGTAGAATTCCTTTTGGACCTCATGCCTTGGCTTATTTTTTCTCCCACTATCCTTTCTTAATTTAGTCCCTTGACTTTCCAACTCCAAATTGGGTCAAAATCCAATCATACCTTAGGAATCCATTGCCATTTCCCAGAGGTTATAGCCACTTCAAACTAAATGGCCTCTTGCTAGTTGACTTTCTTATAAAAATCTTAACAAATCACTTGGCTCCGTTCATCTCATTGCAATCAGCACCAACCCTTCAAGTGAGTTCATACCACCATACTGTAAATTTCAAACTCAGTGATCAAAAATAAACCTCTTAGGAAAAAAGCCTCTTCCAGAATTGCTTATCCTGTCGGAATAAGTTCTCATTTTGCGGACCCTAATCAGTTTATAACATTTTGAAGATTCTACTTCCTTCTTAAATTGTGCCTTTATATCCCTAACACAGTCCCTGGCACAAAGAAAGCACTGAATCAATGCTTGTTGAATTGAACTGAGTTGAAATGATGATATGATCTTCAATGACATCACAAATATTCAATAAGGAATTAATATATCTATGTATAAACTATAACATTTAATATGTGTCATTTAAATCTGCCTTTTATATGCATACCCTTTTTGAAGTAAAATATTTATATCCTTCATTTTTATTTGGTCATGGACAATCAATATTCATTACCCTGTTTAAAAAAGAACACCCAGAATTCTTCTGAAAAGATCTTCTATATACTTTCCTTTTTACTTATGGATTTGTACAACTAGAATTAGATCCTTGACATTTCCATTACTCTTATCAATTGATAAATTGGGAACTCTAGCTCCATTACTCAAACCGATGGTGATAAAGACTTCAGTTTAGTGTTAAACATTACATGAAAATAGCAGTGATCTAATGAAATCTTAAAAAGCAAACCAGAAAAAGTTAGCTGACAAAAAAAAAAGCCCAGTGGTTTCCCAACCATAATCTAAAACTAGATTAACAAGGTTTCCATCTGGAAATGCCTCTGAGCTATCAGTCTCTATCCCCACAATAGCACTCACTTCACCAGCCTACAAGATAGTGCAATATTTCAGATATTTCTATACTGGTTGAACTAAATGAACACATTACGGGGGCGGGGGAGGGGCGGCGAGAGATGAGCTAGAGCTAATGAAATATGCAATCATTTATTATTTCTCCTTAATTAAAAATCCTATTTGTGCTGAGAAGTGCTTAGGGGCATTTATACTCTGTTTTATTACATTTCTTATGACAAGAACCATGAAAAATTAAAAGAAATTATGACTAAATTTGTCATTCCATAAACAGAATATGAATGTACAATGTATCACAGAGGCACGGCTGTCTAACCCTCAAATGCATTATCCTAAACATTTACCAAAGCCAATCTATTCATATATCAAAATACCCTTTGATTGGTAATGATATGTAGGGGTCACTACGTTTAATCCATATCTAACTCTTGTATCAGGGTCTTTCCAACCGTAAAGTTAGTCCCACTACTAGCAGATCCTTTAAAAAAAATCTTTGAGTTCTCATTTTAGTTCACACAATAAAGACTATTCTCTCCAGCAGTCTCTGCAGTTGCCATAAATCCATGTATCACTTCAGGATTCTATATGCAAGATGGGAAATTGGCAAAACTGCAGAAAGGGAAAGATATTAAAACTTGCAGAGTGGGGAATGTTCAGAGGAACAAGGAAACATTTTTCAGACGAGAAGCTGTTTTACATAAAAGCTATTTCCAACTAGTTCCTCTCCTTAATAAAGGATAATTGTTTAGCAGCCTTTGGAAGTCAGACTAGCTACATCATTGCACAGCTTCTAATACCTGAACCACGTTACAGAAAGGAGGCAACAACGAAGACTTAAAGAATGCTGTCTGGCATATTTAGAAGACACAAAAAAGAGCATAAGCTTTTATGATCCCTAATGAACATAGATATAAAAAAAAATTAAGTAGAATACTAGCAAAGAGACTAAAACAATATATCAAAAAGATGATGTAACATGACCAGGTGGATTTTATGACCAGGAATTCAGGGTTGGTGTAATATTAAGAAAACCATAAATTCAATTGACCCTATTAATAACAAAATCAACCAAAAAATCACATGACTATATAAATAGCTGCAGAAAAGCTTTTGACAAAATGAAAACCTCATTTCTGTTAACACTAGAAAATATAGGAATAAATGGACCTTTCCTTAAATGATAAAGAGCATGGTCTATAACCAAGAACTACTATTATCTGAAGCAGAGATAAACTAGCATTCTTTCCAATAAATTTGGGGATGAAACAAATGTTCATTGTCACCGCTTCCATTTGACCGAGTACCAGAAATACTGGCTATAGCAAAAAGATAAGAAAAAAAATTTGAGGTAATAGCAATAGGTAAAAAGGAAACAAAATGGTCACTTTTTACAGATGATATGATAGTGTACTTAAAGAACTCTAAAGAATCGAGTAAAACTTAATTGAATCAATAACTTTACCAAATTCACAGAATATAAAATAAATCCGTAAAAGAACTGAATATTGAAAAACACTACAAATTTAAAGGTGACTGCATTAATCCGTTCTTAAAGATTTCAGTAATAGCAATAGATAAGACAAAAATATTTTATAGTGTTTTAAAGCTTGCAAAACACTTTGTGTATATTATCTCATTTGATCCTCACAATAACCCTATCTGGGAGGTGCTAGTATTATTCCCACTTTAAGGATGAAGGAAACTGAGATTGAGAAGCTTGTTCAAGTTTACACAGTGTCTGAAGCAGGATTTGAACTCAGGTCTTCCTAACTCCATGGTCAGCACTCTATTACTGCAACACCTAGTTGTCTAACAAAAAGTAGCCAAAAGCAGCTGACTTTATCATTTACGACTTTAGGGTACATTGAGAGGTTCTATTGGCTTAACAGTTTGGCCTCCTTGTGATTTGAGAGATCACCCTGGACCTATTTATGTTACCAGTCAAATGATAATATCTAAAAGAATGCTGTCTGGGTAAATGCATGGTTTAATACTAAATCAAGATATTTTGAAATGATGGATGCTGATAGTTCCATTCAGATGGTTCACAGGCTAACCAATGGAAAAAGTTTTATTTATTCAGAGGTAGAAGTTGGGGGAGGGAGAAAGAATACAGAGTCATAGAATTTTAGAGCTATGAGGGGCCATAGAGGTCAACTGGTCTAACTTCCCACACTATGTCAGAATCCTCTCTACAACAGCCTTGACAGATGGCCATCCAGACTCTACTTGAAAATTTCCAGTGAAAGGTTACTTGCTGCATTGTGAAGATGCCCCTAAAGAAATATGATTCCAGGACCTCCTACCCTTTCCTCTTATGAGAACTCTGTACATAGATCTGTTGTAAGGACAACACATCTGCTCATACATCTGGGCAGAAAGATTCTTTTTTTTTCTTTTTCTTTTTTTGTACGGAGTCACAAAAGGAGTATGGTTGTCGGGGAAGTGGGGAGGGAGGGAATCTGTACTTACCATTTTCTCTATTTCTGTCTGCTCTATTTCCAATGTCTTTCTTCTTTTTAGAATAGTGATAAAATTATAATAATAAGTACCAGTGTAAAACTTATCTGAATCTATGCAAAATTATTTGTAAATAACATGATTTTAAATTTAGTGAAGAGTCTTAGAGGTATCTTCATGTTCAATGGTCTGTCACAGGGAAGAAAGATTAGACTTTATTTTGTTTGGGCTCAGAGGGCAGAGCTAAAAACAAGGGACGGAAATTTCAGAAAGACAAATTTTAGTTTGACAGAAAGGAAAAATTCTTATCCATTAGAGCTGCTCCCAAAGTGGAGTGGAATGCCCTGGGAGAGTCATTGGAGGTCTTTCGGTGGAAACTAGATGACCAATCTTTGGTGCTGTTGTAGGGAGAACCACTAAGAGTTGGATTAGACTGGATGGTTGCCAATGTCTCTTCACTGAATCACAGGATTTTAGAGTTATAGGGATTTCAACAGCTATTTAGTACAGCTCATGTCTAAAAAGAATTCCTGGTGTAACATACGTCATAAGTGGTTATTTAGCCTCATCTCCTTCAAAGAGAGGAAATTCACCCTCCCACTCCTCAAATAGCCTGCTTCCACTTTTAGACAGCTTTTATTTTTTTTTAAATTCCTAACATAAAGTACAAATTTAATACTTTTAACTTCCTCAACATTTCTCCTGGTTCATTTCTGTGAAGCCAAACAGCATGACTACTCCTCTACCCCATGTAAGCCTTTCAAATACTTGAAGACAGCTATTATACCTCCTCTAAGTTTCCTCTCCTGAATTAAACATCCTCAGATGTCCTTGTACCAATCCTCAGATGACAGACATAAAGATCTTAGCAGTCCTGGTTTCCCTCCTCAGGAAGCCATCTAGCTTTTTAGTGTTCTTCTTAGGAGGTGTTCTGGCACCAATACTGAGCACAGTACTCTATATGTGACCTAACCAGGGTAGAGCACAAAGGGATGATCACATCTTTATACATGGAAGCTATGCCTCTCAAGGTAGCCAAAAAATGAACTAGTTTTTTTGACTGCTTAATCATACTGCTGACTCATATTAAGTCTAAAGTCCATTAAAATCCCAATATCTCTTTTAGATGAACTATTGTCTAATGATGCCTCCCCCATCTGGCTCTTGTGAATTTGATTTTTTGAACCCAACTATATGACTTTACATTTATGCCTTTTGACCCTCAGCTAATTTGACTGAGTCCAATGCTTTAGCCTGCCAAGATAATTTTGGATCCTGACAGTTACTGAATATGTTAGCTGTAACTCATGAAGTTATGTCATCTGCAAATTAAATGAGCATTCCATCTATGTATTTATCCAAGTTATTCATAAATATGTTAAACAGCACAGTTCCCTAGGCTCTCCACTGAACACCTTCTGACAAGCTGACATTTAACAATTAATGACTACACTTTTTGGCTGACCATTCAACCAGTTCCAAATCAACCTAATTTAACATTATATTTTATTGTTACATTTACCATTATAATTGATCATAGCTCATACTCTCTTCTTACGAGTGGGAGTGGAGAGTTTTACACTAATATGTGTTATCTGCTTTAAACAAAATCTACATATGGCTATCGAAAGCTACTGATGCTGTCAAAAATGTTTAACATGTTTGATTTGCTTAAATCTTTTTTTTTCTTTATTACAATGTAGGCTGCTGTTGGAGAAAGGTCTATTGGGAAATTGGAGACAAAAAAGAATCAATAAAACATTACATTAAATAAAGTACTCATCTATTTAAAATATCTTTTTTAAAAAAATGATTGTTTTAAACAGTCAAGAATATAAAAAAGTAGCAACATCTGTTCTTAAGAGTAGACATAGTCTCTGTTTGGGGGAACTGAAAGGGAATTATTTGCTAGATGAAAGCTCCAACTTGATTCCAGAAGAGCAGTCCTTTACCTAAGAAGCATAGCACACAGTGCACCAGACTTCTCAAGAAAAGTTTTTCTACAAACACCAGCAGAAATTGAAAGATAAAATAAGAAAACTGGATCTTTCTCTCTTCTTTCCCCTTTGCCACTAGAATATGCATTCCCCAAACTATCCCTGAATCTTTTCTCTGCGTATCCATTCAGTTGGGAGCTCCAACAGGAAAGGGGCTATGTCTTCTGGTTTCTTTATAATACCAATAATGGACAAAGGAAATTGAATATCCTACATTAGAAAGTGAAAGTGAAGTCATCCAATGGAAACACTGAATATGAGTTACTTATTACATATGCAACATATATTATAATATATTACATATGTACTTGTTATGATATACTAGTAATTAAGATCCTTCTAGAGCAAGGAATTCTTGACTTTTTTTCTGCCACAGACATCTTTGGCAGTCTGGCGAATCCTAGGACTCCTTCTCAGAATTATGTTATTTTCCTGTTATAAATTTATTTATTTTCATTTTTCAACATTCACTTCCACAAGATTTTGAATTCCAAATTTTCTCCCCATTTCTCCGCTCCCCTTCCCCAGGACAGTGTGCATTCTGATTACCCCTTCCTCCAGTCTGCCTTCCCTTCTATCACCATCCCCCTTTCTCTTATCCCCTTCCCTTCTATTCTCCTGTAAGACAAGATAGATTTCTATACTCCATTGCCTGTATATCTTTTTTCCCAATTGGATGTAAAAACAATTTTTAACATTCATATTTATAGCTTTGAGTTCCACATTCTCTCCCTTCCTCCCTCCCCACCTACCCTCATTGAGAAAGTAAGCAATTCAATATAGGTTATACATGTATATTCATGCAAAACACTTACATAACACTCATGTTGTGAAAGACTATATTTCCCTCTAACCTGTCCCACCTTCCATTTATTCTATTTTTTCTTTTGACCTGTCCCTCCTCAAAAGCGTTTGCTTCTGATTATCCCTTCCCCCAATCTGCCATCCTATTATCCCCCCTCTCTTATACCCTTCTCTCCTGCTTTCCTGTAGGGTAAGATAGATTTCCATGCCTAATTGAGTGTATATGTTATTCCCTCTTTAAGCCAAATCAAATGACAATAATGTTCACTTATTCCATCTCACCTCCCTCCTCTTCCCCTCCATTGTAAAAACTCTTTCTTGTCTGTATTATGTAAGATGATTTATTACATTCTACCTCTCCCTTTCTTTTCCTCCCAGGACATTTCTCTCAACACTTAATTTTATTTTTTAGATATCATCCCTTCATATTCAGCTCACCGTATGTCCTTTGTCTATATATATATACATACACACATATACATACATACATATGTGTGTGTCTGTATTCCCTCCAACTACCCTACTACTGAGAAAGGTCTCATGAGTTAAAAATATCATCTTTCCATGTAGGAATGTAAACAGTTCAACTTTAATAAATCCCTTATGGTTTCTCTTTCCTGTTTACCTGTTCATGCTTCTCTTGATTCTTGTATTTGAAAGTCAAATTTTCTATTCCACTCTGGTCTTTTCAACAAGAATGATTGGAAGTCCTCTATTTCATTGAAATTCCAATTTTTCCCCTGGAGTATTACACTCAGTTTTGCTGGGTACATGATTCTTGGTTTTAATCCTAGCTCCTTTGTCATCCTGAATATCATATTCTAAAGCCCTCCAATCTCTTAATGTAGAAGCTGTTAAATCTTGTGTTGTCCTGATTGTGGTTTCACAATACTTGAATTGTTTCTTTCTGGATGTTCGCAATGCTTCCTCCTTGACCTGGGAACTCTGGAATTTGGTTATTATATTCCTGGGAGTTTTCATTTGGGACTCTTTCAGGAGGTGATTGGTGGATTCTTTCCATTTTTATTTTCCCCTCTGGTTCTAGACTATCAGGGCAGTTTTCCTTGGTAATTTCTTGAAAGATAATGTCTAGGCTCTTTTTTTGATCATGGCTTTCAGGTAGTCCAATAATTTTAAAATTATCTCTCCTGGATCTATTTTCCAGGTCAGTTGTTTTTCCAATGAGATACTTCACATTGTCTTCTATTTTTTTCATTCTTTTGGTTTTGTTTTATAATTTCTTGATTGCTCATAAAGTCTTTAGCTTCCATTTGCTCCATTCTAATTTTTAAGGAATGATTGTCTTCAGTGAGCTTTTAGACCTTCTTTTCCAGTTGGCCAATTCTACTTTTTGAGGCATTCTTCTCCTTGTTTGGCTTTTTGGACCTCTTTTGACATTTGGGTTAGTCTATTTTTAAAGGCATTATTTTTTTCAGCATTTTGGGGGTCTCTTTTAGCAAGCTGTTGACTTGTTTTTCATGATTTTCTTGCATCACTCTCATTTCTCTTCACAATTTTTCCTCTACTTCTCTTACTTGCTTTTCAAAATCTTTTTTGAGCTCTTCCAACACCTGAGACCAATTTATATTTTTCTTGGAGGCTTTGGATGCAGGAGCTTTGACTTTGTTGTCGTCTTCTGGTTGTATGTTTTGATCTTCCTTTTCACCAAGGAAGTAAGATTCTATAATCTGATCTTTTTTCCCATTTTCTCATTTTTCCAGCCAATCACTTGACTTTTGAGCTCTTTGTTAAGTGGGGGTGTACTGCCCCAAGCTTCAGGGGTTTGTGCAGCTGTTTTCAGAGATATTTCCAGGGACGTATACATTTTCATTTCTTCCAAGGTGGTATGATCACAGGAGAGATGTTTACTCTTCTTCTGGCCTGTGCTCTGGTCTGTGAACAACCACTTTTCTGCCTTGGAACTGTGAGGAGGACTCCCTCTACACTCCTGCCACAAGCTCTGCCAGGCCAGTGCTCCTTCTCACCCTAGGACCATGTAGCAACAATGTTGCTTACAGCTGCTGTGGAGGTATAAGGCCAATAATGCCAGCACACAGGAGGGCTGCTAGCACAGGTTCTTTGATCTGCTTTTCTAAGGAAAGCAATTTTAAGGGGTTTGCAATCTCATTTCAATTAAACATATATATATATATATATATATATATATATATATATATATATATATATATATATATATATATATATATATATATATATCATTCACTTGGTTCAGGGAGAAAAGCCAGCACCCTGAACTTCAGAGCAAATTCAAACAGAAATTACAAATAGAAAAAAATAACACAAATCAACAGACAGGCTTCTGTCTGACCATAGCAATATATACATAGTTACCAGAGAGAGAAGCACCAACATCTGGTTTTCAAAGTGGGCTGGGGTGGCAGGGAGAGGGGACAACTCCTTAACAGCTACCCAGAGTCTCCACACCAACACTCTTCCAACGAGTGAGCCTCAAACAAAATGCTAACCTCAGAGTACATATACTCTTTTTTAGGGCCTGAGCGCCTCACACCTCTCCAGGGCTTCACACCTTTCATAACCTAATTAG
Source organism: Trichosurus vulpecula (assembly GCF_011100635.1). Classification (NCBI taxonomy): domain Eukaryota; kingdom Metazoa; phylum Chordata; class Mammalia; order Diprotodontia; family Phalangeridae; genus Trichosurus; species Trichosurus vulpecula. The sequence goes on along the minus strand of NC_050573.1, from coordinate 413,418,063 downwards.
CAAAAGGGTATGGGCCTTCCTACAAGTAAAAGTAAGACTCAATCAGAGGCACTTGGTTGCCTTAGTGCTGAGAAGCACTCCAAAAGAAAAAACAGTAAAAAGTCCCACTTTGCTTTCCCTTACAGACTGCCACCCAGGACTGTGACCCAGATGGAAGCAGGGCAAAGCAAGACAATCCTGTCTTATAGCCAGCAAAGAGGTCTCTGCAATCCTCCTCTGTTCAGCTACTCAATTCCCCACTGTCTATAAGCCGAGAGCTCTAGAAGCAGCCACCTCTAAGGCAATGGCTGCTGCTGCCCTCAGTGCTGGGGTCGGACCAAGTTCCACTCTCACCTGGCTGAGAGACCTTTCTGCCTGACCTTCAAAGCTGTCTTTGGTATTTATGGGTTGAGAAGTCTGGAAACTGCCACAGCTGCCAGTGATTCAATCCCCTGAGGCCTGCTCCAACCCCGTTTGTGCTGGATAGGCTCACGTTGGACTGTGCTCCACTTCCAGCCTGGTGATATAGACCATTCCTGTCGAACTTCCAGATTGTCTTGGGCTGGAAATTTGTTTCATTCTGTCATTTTGTGGCTTCTGCTGCTCTAAAATTTGTTTAGAGGGGCAGCTAGGTGACAGTGAGTAGAGCACCGGCCCTGGAGTCAGGAGGACCTGAGTTCAAATCCGGCCTCAGACACATGTGACCTTGGGCAAGTCACTTAACCCCAATTGCCCTGCCTTCCCCCCTCCAAAAAAAGAATTGTTTAGAGTCATTTTTACAGGTATTTTGAGGGGTTTGAAGGAGAACTCAGGCAGGTCCCTGCTTTTACTCTGCCATCTTGGCTTTCGCAATGATGTTTTTAATTGCGTAAAACAAAATACATAGGTTTACAAAGAGAAATAATTATATGGAAATGTAATTATCAAAATTTTTTAAAAAAACAAGTTCCCAAACCCCAGGTTGGGGACTCCTGCATAGTAATCTGAAAATCTAATTTAGGTAAAAATGTAAGACACTCTTTAAAAATAAATTTTAAAGAATGAAACTGTTAAATGAAAGCATATCTACCATAGAATGGTCTGTGCATCACCCAATCAAAACAGACATAGATTAAAAACAGCTAAGAAGGACTAATTATGTGCCTACGTAGTGTTAAGTTAGATGCTACAGAATCCCTCTCCAAGTGGAAATTACAGTCAGATCAGGAAGACAAAGCATGCACATGAAACATATAATCAACCTATTTGCCCCAAGACGATACTTGAGAATGAACCTCCTTCTCTTCTTTGTGGAGATGGAGGACTAAAGGTCATGACACTAAACTGTGTCATGATATTGGATCGATATAACTGGTTAGTTTTGCTGAACTACTTTCTTTTTCCACTTTCTTTCTTATTCTCTGTTATAAATTCTTAGAGTTTTTTTGTTTTTTGTTTTTTACATTTTGATGTGGGAGACATTTGGCTCTTGTGTTTGCATTTCCTGTTTATAACTTGTTCAAACCCATGTCTTTGGGGGAGGGATGGGAAGGAGATTTGAAATAATATTTTTTTTAATTCTTTAAAAAATGCTTCTTTGGGTAGCAAAGGGAGGAAGGATATATTTGGAAATGAAAATGATATAAAAGTAAAAGATATCATTAACCAAAAAATGTGAGTCACCCAGCCAGTGCTATTTGTAAGAGTGTCATAGAGAGATCTCTTATCAAAGGTGTTAATGTATACAGCATAATTATACACTAGAATAGGATTTATAATATAATCTTAGATTTGGAAGAAACCTCAGAGGTCATTAAAGTTATCCCATAACTGAACACTTGACACCTCAGTGGAATGGGTGTTGATACTGTAGTAGAAACAATAATCCAAAATAAATTAGAGAAAATTGAGGTCATGGGAGGGAGGTCTCCTTAAAAAAAAGACTTCACAGAGGGACCTAGGTCTTGATCTGGATGTTATATCTTACCCTATTCTCATCATCAAAGACCTGGAGATGAAGGGAAAGGTTGTACTAATATATTCTATCTCTTTAAAGATCTCTTTGTCCCCCATTCATCACAAGCCTAAAATTAGTTCACCCTGCTTTGAGGATAGGGTGAGAAATGCATTAGTCATAGTAATAGTAATAATTTTCATAGTCATAGAATTATTGGTCTAGAGATAGAAGGAAGTTGGGAGGTAACTAGTCCAACCCCTTTATTTTAGATGTAATGGAGGGACTGACCAATTAGGGCTCAGTCCTTAGACTGTTCCAAGAACAATATGTTCTTCCTGCTTCCAATCCACATGAAAATGTCTTGGATATTTGAAGACAGGGTCTTTTCCTTTCCTGATTCAGAACATGACAAGAAACCTGTATTTGTTTTCTGTCTGCTTACTGTATGATGACCAAACAGAAGAAAAGAACACCCCCCTTACCACCGCCAAAAAAATTCCTTTTAATTAATTGACTGCCAAACCACAACTAAGATTACCTTAAAAAAAACCAAACAGATTAAATCTTTTTTCTGTGGTGGTAAGAGACTCCATGTTGAGGGAGAAGTATCAGGAGTAGAAGCAGCAATAACCATCCACCTGCTGCAGGCTGCCTAATATTCTCCTATGTAGCCTCCACGTGACTGCAAATGAGTGCTCTCATCCTTTCTTCTGTTTCTCTTGTGTTTATTCCTTCCCAATCTTAGGTAAAAAATACCACAGAGACAGAATAGACCAGATTATGACACTGTGAACTTCTAAAAGTTGGAAGGCCCAGCAAGTAGAGCCCATGGCAAAGTCTTCTGGTAGCAATAGTAGCAGAGTTTCATAAAGAGCAAGCACTAAGGAGCAACCAACTTGACCCTAGGCCAGCAGTGAATGGACCTGGCAGCCAGGACAACACATGCTGCCAGCAAGGAATCAACTTGTCCATCCATGATGCCATGCTGAGAAATGAACATGGTACTCTCCATTTTAAATTTGAATCCATTCTCCCCAGAGACTGAGTGGATATTTAGAATGTATAGAGGAGAAAATGTGTTCCTGTCTTGTTTGTTTGAAATTTTTGGAGGAAGTGTTGCCCTTTTTTGTACTTCTGTCATTACAATGCTTTTTCAGTAAGTATCCCTTTGTAAAAACCTAATGATGCTAATCGCCTAATTGTGTATCAACCAGATGTTGGGAGGAACATAATGATAAAAGTTTGAGAATAATATTATTAGATGCCTCAAAACTCTCAGGGTTACCCCTAGAATCCTTAGGGAAAACATAGCTGGACTCCAACAACCTGACCTACCAGTAAAGTTTGAATTGGGAGAGTGATCCCAGAGTCTACACAATAATGCATCAACTATATATTGCCAATTGCCAGTAATAATCCTGTCACTCTGATTCCCTATCACTTGAGTGGACATAGATCATGCCATAAAGTCCAGAAAAGATATATGTGAAGAACTCTCCCATAAGACTTCCAGTAAAGAGATAGCTCACTAAATTGAAAATATTTCTTTTACTATCTTCCAGCTCTGAATACCAGAATCAAAGAGAGAAAACTAAATGCCAGAAAAATAGAAGATAAAGCCATTGAAGATGGTAAGGCCTGGAATCCCTGCTATTGCTCCTGAGTGTCCGTGGATGCCCTGCAGCATCTTCACCAGTGAACAGAGCCATCTCCCTTAGCCACTATTGGAACCATTGCTCCCAATGAGGCTTGTTTTTCCCACTTGTCTGATCTGCACTTGATGCCAGGTGGTGGTCTCCTTATGAGCAGAACTGAGGAAGATGAAGATGAAGAAACTGAGGCCTAGAGAGTAAGTCCTCCCTCTCTCTCTAAATGCCGTTCTCTTTCAGCTGGACCACATGGCCTCCGATTTTCTGAGATTTAAAAAGAGCTTTCCACAGAAAAACCCTGATAAATAGCTAACAAAAACAAAATTATGCTCATTTTAAAGACAAAAGGCATAATGTTCTTAGGGGTTCAATAACCTGGCTATGGTCAAACAGCTAAAAAACCCCGGAACTGAAATGGGAAACTAAGGCTGTCCTGACTCAAGAGACTAGTGCTCTTTCTACTACACGTCAACAATAAGACCTTGAGAGAAGGAAATAGATCAAGTTGGAGATGAAATCAGAATTATGAGGAGGTAGTGTTCCATTGGGGGAGGGGGTGGGGCAACAAAGGAACCAAGGCACAGAGGTGATAATGAACCTAAAACATACTGTGAGTCATTGAAAAACAGCTTGGCATGTCAAGATCTGTTCCTAGTGGTGAAGGGTATGGGGGTGGTGGAGGGGGAAGAAAGAGGAAAGGTTTGTAGTAGAGCAAAGGGACAGTCCCTCTATAGTATCTAATGAAAATTTTCTTTTCCATTGAAAAACTTAGATATTAATAAATCACTCCCCTAGGGAGGTAGGGAGCACTGGTGAGTCAGGTACTGCTCCCTAAAATAGAGATGTAGCTGAAACCATTAGCTGAGATCAAGGACAGGTATCTAAGGCTGTGACCCTAATTAGGGGAAATCCTTATTTTGAACTAAGCCAATAATCCAAGAGCTAAGGGAAGGACAGCAGGACCACACAGTCAAAACTAGGACAGAAAAAAAAGGAGTCTTTGAAAAGAATTCATGCTGACAGTGATATGAGATGAGAGGCTACCTCTGTGATCATGGGCCATAGGGTACAATGCCAAAGAAGGGCATTAAATAACAGAATCAATTTCACAACCATAGGGAGGATAATAGGTACTACAGGGTGTTTCTAAAGTCTGGACACATAGGCAAAAATGCTTATTTTCAAGAAATGAAATGAATGAAATTTTCAACAACATTTTATTTAATTGGGTTATTAACAAATAACATCTTCAATATGATTTCCATCATTTGTGATGCAAAGGTTGATGCACTTTGCAAGATTCATGTGAACTCGATGCAATAACTCCACATTGCCATCAATTTTAGCACATTCACTCCTTATGCGTTTAATCAGGTGTGTGGCATCTGTGATTTTCATTGAGTACATCTTCTCCTTTAGCCTACCCCAGAAAAAGAAATCAAGGGGGCTAATGTCTCTTAATATTCTGAATATTTCAAAATATGCATTTTCCTATGTGTCCAGACTTTAGGGACACACTGTACAGTAAAGCCGGGGGGACTCAACCACTCCATTTCTGGCCTCCTAGACTTTGCCTTGGCTATCCCCACTATTCCTGTAATTCATTCCCTACTCAACTGTATTTGGAGAATCTCTAGTTTGCTTCAAGTCCCAGGTGAAGGGTTAATACGTATATGAAGTCTTTCCTATATTCCCGTCAGTTGTTTGTGTCTTCCTGCCCCACCCTCAATCATCCTATCTGTTTTATATCTATTTTCTATATGCCTATACGTATACATGTTGTTGTTCTAAGAAAACATAAAGTTTCCTGAGATCAAGGACTGCTTCACTTTTGTCCTTGTATCCCTAATGCCTAACACAGTGGCTAGCACATAGTAGGTGCTTAATAAATGCTTGTTGATTGATTGATAATGGGACTGGCCAGGAATAGAGAGGGCATGAAGGGCAATAGAATTTCTGGGGATCAGAACAATAAGATCTCCAGAAGAGGATGAAGAAAACAGAAGACCTGAAGCCTAGGAAGATATAGCTTAAGAGATCAGTTAGAAAGGCATCTTTCTCATCCTGACTCAGGGAGGCAGGAGGCAGAAAAAGAGGCCTCTCCAGGCCCATAGCCAGTGAGATAATGTCAGAGGGTCGTATCCACATGTGTGAATAGCCTGGATCCCAGAACAAAGGATTTAAATGTGAGGGGTTATAGTATTCACCAGAGATCCTGGTTCATGGTCTTGGAGCTCAGAATTAAGTAAGCAGATTCTAGAATATGTTATGACTCCAAAGAACCTTGTCAACTACATACACCAGCTAGAGATTTTAGGGTCATACATAATAGAAAGGTCTCAGGAGCAAAGAGGGAGCCATACATAGTAAGGCCTAGTTTCCTATAGATGGTAGGTAGGACAATGCAAGCTTTGCAATTGCATAGATTAAGTATTTGGCTGGTGTGTCTGGTCTAGTTATTTCTTCTTTCTGGCCTCCACCTTCATGGGGGTGGTATCACTTTCTCCCTCTAGCTTCCCTACAGTTGTGACTTTTCCTCCAGCCACTCCCTGGGCTCTGCTCTTGGTCCAAGAAATTGTTGTTCAATCCCAGCAAGGGAAGATAATGAAAACAGGAAAAATCCTGGGGGTGCTATCTTGGATCCTGGCTACAATTCATCCTTACCAAGCTGCTAGGCTCATTTGTCTCTAGGATGGTCCAGATTCACTTATTCTCTGCTTTGGGGAGGCTATTAAAATATGAACCAACTTAAGCCCCCAGATAGGAGGTCCTAGTCATTAGAAATAGAATTTATATTATAAGATTATAGAGTGCTTTTTATATTATATAATATATTTATTTCAGAAATAGAATTTCACTCTGACAAATATAAGTTGCAATTTAAGATGGCCTACTTCTCACCACCATGTATTTTACCTAATATGGCCTCTCTCAGCTTCATTTCAGTAATGAAACACATAGTTCAGCAATGCAGTGGTTAGCTAAAAATTTTAATTAAACTTTAAAGAAAAGAAAGAGAGCTTTGGAACAAACATATGGTCTTCTGGAGAAAGGAAGGGGAAATGGAATCATGGCCTTAGCTCTGCCCCATTTAGGTGATAATACCAGAAATGCCACTTGGCCACAGAATGCAGCCTGGCAACCTCATTGCTGCAGGTCTGTTCCTTGTTCATGGGTCTCTATTGCACTACTTGTTGGAATTGCTTTTCTAGGTAACTCTCATTCCAGTACACTTCTTTCTTCCTCACTAGTTCTCAGTTCATATTGAAGCAGAACCCAATTTGCCTCCTGCCTGGGCCACATCTGCTCTAACATTGTGGCCATCTGATGCTGGCAGCAATAATGGTGAGACAGCAACAGCAACAGCCTTGGTGTCTCTGCTTTTGCTTAGGTCAGCAGAGGTCCGGGCTGAGGACGCTGAGCCCCAGCATGCTTAAACCACCATCCTTGTTCATTCTAGTCTACACTCTCTTGTCCTTTCCTTTCTTGAGAGGCTTTGACGCTTCCCCTCCTGACAGCCTTGGGGAGGACTATTTCTTCTGTCTTAGTCTTCATGGCTCCCCAGGAGCCAGAAGAGATAAATATTGGAGACTTGACGTACATCAGTGAACAGTACTCATATAAACTTGTCAACACATCTTTTAGTTTGTTTTTGTATTCTCTTGTATATATTTCCTTGTGGGGAAAGGAAGGGAAGGGAAGGCAAGGGAAGGGAAAAGGAGGGAAGAGGAGGGGAGGGGAGGATAGGAGAACAGAGGGGAAGGGAAGAAGTCTAGTGATCTGTTTTGAACTAGAAATGAAGCTATAGTCTTTTTTCACATTTGATTTAATCTATAGAGCATTGCCAAAGATTCATCTTCAGACATAACTTCCTAATAATATTAACAGCACAAATAGTAAATTCAATTAAAAGAAAACCTTAATCATCTACATATTGCCAATTGCCAGTAACAATACTGTCACTGATTCCCTATCACTTGAGTAGACACAGATTATGCCATAAACTCCAGAAAAGATATACATGAAGATCCCTCCCATAGGACTCCCAGTAAAGAGATAGCTCCCTAAATTGAAAATATTTCTTTTACTATCTTCCAGTTCTGAATACTAGAATCAGAGAGAGAAGACTAAATGCCAGAAAAATAGAAGATAAAGCCATTGAAGATGGGAAGGCCTGGGATCCCTGCTGTTGCTCCTGAGAGTCCATGGATGCCCTGCAGCATCTTCACCAGTGAACAGAGCCACCTCCCTTAGCCACTGTTGGAACCATTGCTCTCAGTGAGACGTATTTTTCCCACTTGTCTGGTCTGCGCTTGATGCCAGGTGGTGGTCCCCTCATGAGCCAGCACTAAAGAAGAAGATGGAGATGCTAAAATCGCTACTTTGTCCTTCTATAGATTTTCTAAAGCTAGGACATCAAAATATTGATCCAACTAAACCTGAAACAAAGTTCGGTTTGGTTCAAGTCCTCTGTTAATTTTGTGGTCAATGCTATGTCTGGTTTTCTCTATGGATTAAATTTAGCCTTCTCACATGCCAATAATCCCTAGGGTACATATCCTTGTATGTACCTAAGGTCAGACTTTGGCAGAGCGAAACCAAAGTTAACTCCCCCAGGTGCAGTTGGCTGGTTCTTTAATAACCACTCAATCAATTAAAGTCTAGTTAGAGCCATACCGAGCAACCAGGCATCACAATTAGTGGAATGTGGTTTTATGTCCCAGACCTTGAAGAAAAATACTTATATGAAAGAAAATTCTAGTTACTGTCAACTGCATAAATGAAAGTGCTTAAATACCACAGCGTGTATACAATTAGCTAATAAACTTCACCTCAATAATTATCTGAAATTAGGAGAACAAAGAAGAAAGAAAGGCAAGTGCGCCATACTGATACCATTCTCCCCCTAAAAGCATTGCTCTCCAGCAGTGACAGTCACAACATGTTGTGGGAAAACGTTATTGGTCCTTGTGGAGGTAACAATATATTATGACTTTGAGAACCGAGGACAGCTTTAGAAAGAGAACTACAAGGATACAGCGCTAATTGTGTTCAAACCCAGGAGGAAGGAGCAAAATAGCAAGAGGATGGAAATGATACCTCTAATGGATAAAAAATATATGTAACAAACTCCTCGATGGTGCCCATTTAATGTGTGCCTGATAGCTGTTAATTTGGAAAAGATAAGTTCTCTGTTTATAACATGCAGGAAGCTGAAGGAAATGTAGTACTCAAAGAAAGAAGTCTTAAAGCTATAGCTACCTAGTGCAATTTTCCATATATAGTCAATTCGATATATAAATTTAATAGCGACAAGCCAATTAGCATTTTGTTTAAGGAAGACAGAGGAATCAGGAACAGATTCAGTCTTTGGGTCTATAATGGATTCTACACTAGTTGAAGATAATTCCTGGAACTAAAATGCAGAATTGTTGAAAATTAATTCAACAAACATTTATCAGGTGCCTACAATATGCAGTGTATATAAAATTGATAAATTCAAAGAAGTAATATGTTTTCAATGATGAATTTAACATCTGGGCAATAAGCATACTGGCTGCTGTTTAATTATTCTTTGACTTTTGCCTCGACCTGTATATGCCGTATCTTTACAGCTTTTTCTTTCCCTGAATTCATCAAAAGCTAGTCATACAAGTAAAACTCTAATGACATATAGCAAAAATAAAATGTTTCCAAAAAAGCAATAGACTGATGGGAGAAGGGCCATACTAAGTAAGAGTCAGGGACTAGGGTATACCCAGTTCTGCACTAGCTAGCCCTGTGACTCTGCTTAAGTCATTCTATTGCTCCCAACCTCAGTTTCCTCATCGGTAAAGTGAGGAAATTGAACAAGACACTTTCTACCGTCCCTTCCAGCTCAACATGTATGATCCTAAAATCGTATTGTTATTCTTAATTCCTTTGGTAATCGGGGTCTAGATCAACTCTACAATGGCCTCCCTGTATGACTTTTAACTTAAAGTCACTTAACTTCTCTGTTTCGTCTTGGATCATATGGGGAAACTATCTGTCCTATCTATAGGACTGCTGTGAAAAAAAATTTCAGTAACAGAAATGAACTTCTTGGCCCAAAGTAATTTCTCCCTCTTCTGAATCCCAACACTAATATCCTAGACCCTTATTTTGGTGTTAAATTGCATCCTGAATTGAGGCATGTCATATTTTTTATATTTCTTAATAACCCCACCAGGTGGTGCTGGCAAATAAGGTAGCCTGAGCTGTCATTCATCCCCTGAGCCTGAGGATCTGTCTGAGCATGCTCAAGGAGCTCTCTATTTTCTCCCTCCTTGTAGGTGGGCCTTCCCTAGTAGTTTATTCTCTTTCAGGAGCATAGCTTTCCCTTTCCAAGTAGCCCCCATCCCACCCCTATCCCCCATCCTTACTTTCATGGGGGTGTGGCTTTCATTTCAAACCCTGGTCACCAGATGACTGTCTTTAGGGAAAAGGAAAATAAATGCCTGCCCTTTGCTCACTCTAAGGCTGAGACCTTTCTAACTTTTGTTTTTGTTTTTGTTTTGTTTGGTTTTTTAATTAGCATAATCTAGTCTTTTGCCAAGCTCATACCCATACCATTCTGCCCACTTGGCTTTAATGACTCTGCACCCAAGCTCATCTTTTCCCAATGTCTGAACCAAAAATTTGCTTCTGAAAACAGAATATATTGTCACTCTCTTCTTTTCATCTAGATACATGATCACAAAGTAAAATATGGACATCTTGGGTTTATGTGAGTCAATAATTTTTACTGGAGTTAAAAATTTAGAAACTAAAGAATAAAAGCTAAGACTTTCTGAGATCAGAAGAAAGCGTGGAAATTAAAGTGAATAGCCCACAGGGACGTTCAGCTTCACTGAAGAGAGAGAGGAGGTGAAGAAAGAATATATTACCATGGGTCTCTCATCCTCTCCACCCCATCGCCAGATGGCTGTTCATGTGGTTGTTGTGGTTGTTCAGTCATATCTGACTTTTTGTGATCCAGTTGGGGGTTTTCTTGGCAAAGACACTGGAGTGGTTTCCATTTCCTTCTGTTCATGAAAGAACTAAGGCAAACAGTGTTAAGTGACTTGCCTAAGGTCACACTGCTAATAACTGTCTGAGGCTGGATTTGAACTAAGGAAGATGAGTCTTCCTGACTCCAGGCCTAGCACTGTGCCATCTTCCTGCCCCATTCATGTTAGTTATGCCTTAGCCATCCACTCTCCACAATCGTGTCTCCTACTTGTGATGGTCTCTTCCCTCATTTAGGTGGCTTTCTCATTTCTCCACCTGGCTTGGCTTCCTAATTCTTCTATCAATGAGCTTTTTACTGAAGACTGGGGTGGGGCTGATCTTGGTAGTCTAGGTCAACAGTGTCAAACTGAAATAGAAACTAAACCATACATAAGGATCCCTGCAAGCCTTACAGTTTTAGAAAACCACATATTAGCTTTATCTATGTTCTATTGCATTTTTATTTCTTTTAAAAACATTTCTTGATTACATTTTAACCTGCTTTTTGGCTGCACTGAGTTGTCTGCTAGCTGTGCATTAGACAATCTCTGGTCTGGGTCAGGGTTTTCTGTCCAGTGATGAAGAAATCTGTCCCCACATCTCTTGCATCACTTTCCTTTGTGGAAGTAGTTAAAGACTAGTTAACTTTATGATTCAATTTTTGTATTGTTATTGCATAAGAGAGTAAGAATAGATGAACTTTCATGCCGCTCTGACTCTGAGACTCTATGCTTCTATTTAATATTATATTTATCATAGCCCATCTTCTCAAATAGATCATAAACTCCTTGAGGGAAAAGCCTATATTTTACATTTCACTAACCTGCCACACCACCTCTCAATATCACACACATAGCATGTGCTCAAGAGATATTTATTATTGTTGTTGAAAGTACTTTGAAAATAACAGGAAAATAAGCATTAGTAATATGGGAGGCCAATTCTTTTGACTCCTAGTTTCCCACTGTATTTATTCCTTTTATGTGAATAGAAATTAAGAATGACACCTTACAGCCTTTTTCATATTATTTCACCTTCTAAATCATAAAGGAAAAAAAATGGCATCAAATCAGTGACATGATGGCTGGACAAATAAGACATTAAGGTAGTTTGATTGTCACAAAAATAAACACACCTTTGTCCTTGGCAAGATCTAACCTTATAAGAACATAAGCCATGCCAAAGCTGAGGATGTAAGTGATTTCTATTTTCAGCAGATCATAACTTTGACAGAATTATTTTGGTCATAGACTGACTTCCAATCCAGGAATTATCATTTCGAGATGCCCTCACTGTTTGCCTTGGTATTGCCAAACATTAAAAACAAACAACAAGAAAAGAAACATTTTGAGTTGACTATGATTTTTTAAGAAGCAGAGTTTGATTTCTATAGACACTTGAAATGTTCCAAAAATAATTATTCCACTAGAACTGAGCCTGTCTCAATTTCACTTGGAGAACTGGGCATTTAGATTATTTCGATGATCTGAATTTTAAAGTGACCTCTACCTCTTAGAAATATGCTGATCTAGAGTTTGTCATTGACTTAATAGTTACTGCACCAGGAAACGCAGCTTCTTACAGCCAAGAAAAGATGAGTCCTCAAATTGACAGTGGCAGAACAGTCTTCTGTTTTAACGCTCTGCAAGTTTCACAAGAGCTAAGGCACTCAGAAATGGCCAAGACACATTTTTTTTTCTTTTTCAGTTAATCTTTACACATGTGTGAGAACAACAGGAAACATTTTTTCATCCATGAGGAGAATCTTACGCAGCAAGAAAAGTGTTTTCTACAATTTTACAAGAGGGGGAAAGGAGAAATAAATGAGCTGTTTCCTTTTATTAAAAAACGTTTTCTAGAGGAAAGGAAAGAAAAATGAATTAATATTAACTAAAGTGAACCAAGGTAGCAATAATCATGGAAAAAAGTATACTGCATACTACAGAATATTTATTATCCAAAAAGAAAATTCATTTGGGATAAGATCCACATCACCTCAATTTCCATTAATTTCCTTTCTGGTTACAAGTATTTCCTTGGCAGTCTTATAAATCATTTATCCTGATCATTAATTCAAGGAAGGCTACATGATTGGAAATCCAAGTAAGACAATTTGTATGCAAAGCCGTATACCCTTCTTATGTGATATATCATATTTCAATATAAAATCCAATTGTAAACATCATACAATTACCTAACAAAATGATGGTAGTATGAGCAATATTGAGTCAAACAAAAGTAATCAACTAAACATATGAGAAAAAATTCTAATTAGAGCCAATGGATAATATGATTAGAAGCTGAGCTGAGAAAGGTCTTTCTGAAGCAGACACACAAATAGGAATAACAGACCCCATCTATTTGTCTTTTAAAAATAATTATTGGGTTAAATTCAATTCAACGTCACATTTATATAGCCAATCTGGATTTATAAAGAATTCTTATATCAACTTCATGAGATAGGTACAAGTTTTATTATTGCAATTTTACAGATGAGGAAGGGAGGCACAGTGGGATAATGAATGGGATGCTGGAATTGAAGTCCAAGGGCAGGGAAGAATTTGGAATTGAAAATAAAATAATTTTCTTTTAAAAAATCTCATGACTTTTTTTCAATCTTATAACTTCTTAACCTTCTTATAGCATTTGACAGTGTTGACCACCCACTCTTCCTAAAACTGTCTCTTCTCTGGATTTTTGCAGCATTGCTTTCTCTTGGTTCTCCTCCTAAGTGTCTGACTACTAGTTCTCAATTTTCTTTATGGACTCATCAACCACATTGTACCACCTAAATGGGTTGTACCCCACATCTTGGTCTCCTCTCTCTACACTTTATCAGCTCCAATGGATTCAACTATCACTCTTTGCAGATGACCTCCAGATCTATATATCTAGCTAGAGATTCTCTCCTTTGTTTTAGTCTTCCATCACTGATTGTCTATTAGACATTTCAAACAGGGTTTCCTGTAAGCAAAAAAGAACTCATCACCCCCACCCACCCACCCACTTCTATCTTTCTGTTTTAGGCATGCTCCACACGGGCTATCTCTCATGCCTTGAATCAATGCCCTCCACATGTCACCTCTTAGAATTAGCTTAAGGTGGGCAGCTAGGTGGCGCAGTGAGTAGAGCACCGGCCCTGGAGTCAGGAGGACCTGAGTTCAAATCTGACCTCAGACACTTGACACTTGTACTAGCTGTGTCACCTTGGGCAAGTCACTTAACCCCAATTGCCCTGCCAAAAAGCAAAAAAAAAAAAAAAAGAATTAGCTTAAGGGCCATCTTCTGTATTAATAAACACTTACTACATGGGGATTTTTGTGATCCTTCCAGATACTAATGCCTTTCTCTGTTAAAACATTATCTTGTGTTTATTTTGTATATATAGAAGCAGACATGGTGTAATGAATAGAGAAATGGTTTTAGAGCCAAATAAGACTTGAGTTCAAGTCCAGACTGGTTGTATGACCATGGGAAAGTTATTTAACCTTTCACTGTTCAAAGTAATATTCTAAAATCATATGTATCAGGGAAGGTGTTGACCCACATTAGTAAATGGAAGTTTCCTATATCATCAATGAAATCACAGGACTAGTTCCTATGTCTATCCCTATGTACAGTTTATTTCCCCGAATAGAATGTAAACATCTTGAGGGTAAGACCTGTTTTATTTCTGTCTTTGTGTCTCATGGCCTAGTGCAGTACTTGACGCACAGTGGCCACTTATTAAATACTTATGTATTGATTGATAAAGTCATAGATGACTCAGTCCTCAAATTTACAGATTATATAAAGCTGGAGGTACAGTACCTAATGCTTATATCGCAGAGTCAGAATCCAAAAATGATGTTGGTAGGTTGGAATGAAGGACTTAATATTATAGGCTAAAATTCAATATAGATGAATATAAATCTTCCACTAAGGTTCAAAAATACACTTTCATAAATACAAGATGATGGAGAAAAATACAATTAGACACCAAACCTGGAGGTTCCAGTGGGCTAGAAGCTCATTATAAGTCAACAGTGTAGTCACTGCTGCCAAGAAAGCTAATATTATCTTGTTCTACCTTAAGAGAAGCAGATTTACGGAAGAGGGAAAACAATAAGCCCATTGGACTTTTTCCCCACTCATGCCACATCTGGATTATTGTCTTCCATCTGGTACATTCCATTTTATGAAGGATATTGATAAATTGGATATTGAAGAGAGGAAGACTAGAAAAGGGACTCAAGATCATGCCATGTGAAGATTTATTGAGGGAAAGGAATCTTTATCCTGGAGAAAAGAAAATTTAGGGAGGATAAGAGAACTGTCCTCAATAGTTGAGGGCCTGTCATGTAGAAGAGAAATTCCTTTTGGCATTTAGACACAGAGGTGAGAGTAGAAGCAATGGCTACAAGTTCCCAAGAAGCAGATTTTGGCTAGGCGAATGAACAATTTCCCTAGCAACAGAAGCTATTCAAAAGCAGAATGGTAGCCTCAGGAGGTAGTGAGTTTCCTCCTCCTTATAGGTCTTCTAGCAAAGGCTGGATGACCACTTGTCAGGCATGTTATAGAGAGAATTCTCATCCTGATATAAGTTGGATGAGATGGCCTTTGACGTCCCTTCCACCTCTGTAATTCTGTGGCTCTGTGATTGATTCTATTTGAGCACAATACAATTATGGGACTAAATAGAATCTGCAACCATGGCTAATTTAATCTGATTGATCTCCAACCCACATGCCCTGAAAGATAAGCGAGAGAGACAAGATTGAATCCTTTTTCCTAATCAGATATGTCTAGTTTAGTTCTGCTTGGTGATAACTAAGCCCCATAATTCCTTGCATTGTTTGCTAGGATATAGAGATTAAAAAGCAAATGGCTAAGCTATTATTATTAAATTTCTTAATCATTCTCAACCTTTCCTACTACCTCTGCCCCTTCCAATGCTAATTTATTAAATAAAAGCACTAAACAAATAAGTCTCATCTTTTGGCTTGGTGATTAAGCAATGGATTTGTTAAGGATATCATTTTATTGTTTTGTTTTTAAGTCCTATATCATGAGGGCAATTCTTTGGTTGGGGGCGCTTGACTTTATTGTTCCATAAGGGCCACTTTGGTTTGTCTCCTGTCATGGACGCACTTCTGTGATAGGTGCAGATTTGCATTCCAGACACTTTCCCCAGATCCAGAGAAACCCCAGAGAGGAAAATGTTAAGGGCTGGAAAAAATTGGGCAATGTTAATGTCAGGAGGCTAAGTCATATAGAGGCGAGAAAGTGCTGGGGGAAACAAGAGATGAAGAACAGTGTCAGGCACATGCAGAACTAATCACATCATTGACTTCAGAGTATAACACAACAGCAGTATCACATATGCAAAGCTTAAGGCAGACATGAACTGAATTTATCAAATGAGGTTTTACAATATAGGAAAGAACAAAAGAAACATAATAAAACTGAACATTCCACAATTTCAGTGACTAAGATATTCCTTAAAAAGAGTTTAGAAATGTACGTCTTCCCTGTTTGAAGAATTGGGGGATTGGGGGTGGATGATGAATATACCAGCAGACTCAAGTGATGTGCTAAGTTAATTTTGCTGAACTGCTCTCTATGTCTCTGTTTCTCTGTCTCTGTCTCACTATTTCTGTCTGTCTCTCCTGTCTTATGTCTCTGTCTCTCTATGTGTTTCTTTCTATCTCTCTCTTTGTCTCTTTTATCTCTCTCCTCTGTGTGTGTTTCTCTCTCTCTCTCTGTCTCTCTCTCTTTCACACACACACACACCCCCACACATACACACACACACACACACACACGTTAAGTTACTTGCCCCAGAATCAATCAGCTAGTTAGTGTCTGAAGCAGAATTCAGACTCAGGTCTTTCTAATTCCAAGACCTGCCCTCTATAAACTCCCACATAGCTGCCTAATAAAATTGTCTAATACAAATAGGCAACTGAATCAGAATGGGAGTAAAAAAGTCACTGTGTTCTCCCTTTGGGTGCTTTGTATAAGCCCTGCCAGCCTAGAAACTCCCTGTCTTACCTAACATGCCTGCTACACGCAAAATTGATAATTGCCTAGAAGCATGGGTGGGGAATCTGTGGCTTCCAGGCCACATGTGACCCTCTAGGTCTTCAAGTGTGGCCCTTTGACTGAATCCAAACTTTGTTTCCATTTTTTGTAAACCATTGTATCCATTTGTTTCCACAATCTGGCTAGCAGCTTCTGTGGGGGTGTAAGATCCACCCACAGCCAGCACCCAGAAAGCTGCCAACAGCACAGGTTCTTTTGATCTGCTTAACTAAGGAAAGCAAGGTGAAGGGGTTGACAAGCTTACTTTAATTCAGCATACAAATATCATTCCCTTAGTTCAGGGGGAAAAGCCAGCACCCTGAACTTCAGAGCAAATTACAAACAAATTACAAACATTAGCAGACACACCAAATACAGATTCATAGTTATCAACATCTAGGTTCAGCCCGGGAGCTCGGAACAAGGGCTGAATAAATGCTTTTATTGAGAGAACTACGTGCCTGCTATTGTGATATGTAGTGGCAGTTAGGACTGACCTAGTTAAACTCTCTTATGGATTAGTTATTGGAAACAGATCCAGAGTGGTTAAGTGATTTTTCAAAAGTCACAGAGCTATTTACAGGCAGAACCAATATTGAAGTCAGAAGTCTAGAGTTCCATTCCAGTATTCTTTCTACCACATCTTACCTCCTCCCTTCTTGAAGCTTATTATCTAACTGGAGAGATAACATTTATATACATCAAGCAACCAGTGAATAATATAAGGCAATATAATAAATAGGACTCTCAGTTAATATTTTTTAAAATTCACAACCATGTGGTATATGAATGTAATGGAATACTATTATGCTATAAGAAATGATGAGTAGGTGGATATCAGAAAAACCTAGAAAGACCTAAATGAATTAATGCTGAGTGAAGTGAGCAGAACCAACATTAACAGTAACACTGCGTGATGATCAATTATGATTGAATTAGCTCTTCTCAGCAAAACAATGATCCAAGACATTTCCAAAAGACTCATGACAGAAAATGCTATGCACATGCAGAGAAAGAACTATGGAATCTGAATTCAGATCAAAGCATAATATTTTCACATTTTTGTTTCTCTTTTGTGGCTTTTCCCTTTTGTTCCATTTCTTCTTTCACAACATGACTAATGTGAAAATATGTTTCCATGATTGCACATGTACAACCTATATCAGATTGCTTGCCATCTTGGTGAAGGGGGAGGGAAGGGAGGGAGGAAGAAAAATCTAGAACTCAACGTTTTATAAAAATGAATGTTGAATGACTATTATGGATGTGTTTTGCGTGACTACAATTGTATAATCTATATCAAATTGCTTGCCTTCTCAATGTGGGGGATAGGGAGGAGGGAGGAAGGGAGAGAATTTGGAACTCAAAGTTTTAAAAACAAATGTTAAAAATTGTTTTTACATGTAACTGAGGAAAAATAAAATACTAAATAAAAGTTAAAATAGAATGTTGAAAACTATCTTTACATGTAATTGGAAAAAATAAAATACTATTTACAAAAAAAAAATTCACAGCCATTCACTCAAGGACTTCCATGTACAAGACACTATAATCAGAATTTATACCTTAAAATTAAGTTTATCCCCTTCAGAGTAGATACCCTGACAAGCTATACACTCGTCTCAATAAGTCTGCTGTTGTTCATATGTTTAGTAACTATCCATTCCCCAGAATCCTTGGGATTGAGAGGGTTCTGATCATTAGAAAACATTCCTTGGATTACGTTTCTTAAAAAGCATAACGCGAGTCCATGGTGTGCAGAAATCACTCAGCCCCGATTCTACTTGAGTAAGATAATCTGCACCATGGGTGATTTCAAAACCTCCATGGGAAGCATAACACAGGTTCTGATAGCTGAGCAGCAGCAGCAAAGATGACATAATAAGAACCCCTGCTAATGGTTGTTAGGAGGAGAAAGGTTGTAGCAGTGTCCAGTTAGGTAATGTCAGCATCCTCTAGACTGCCATGATGAGAAATCAAAATATACCAGATAACTGCCTCGAGAGAAAAAGCAAAGTGATTAAAAAGTGGAGAGTCATACTTGCAACATCATTGCTATAAGTTATCTGATTATATCTCTCTCCTACCATGAAGGGAAACAGAAGGTTAAATTGAGGAAGTACTGCTCTAGAGGCATGGATGGGGCAGCCATTCAATATGAGTGCAGAGAAAATTTAGTGCTTGATTCAATTCTTCTTCACGAATCCATTCACAATTCATCACTCTTTTATTAAACGCTAGAAATATTGTTTGAAGTCTCTCAGACCGGTAAAAGAAGGGAGGACTTTTTTTTATACATGTAACAGGCTCAGAACAGAACCAGGGCCTGAAATTTAGGTTCGTATTATTACCCTCTTATTATCCAACAAGCAATCATTAGACACTTATTATATGCCAGAACTATGCTATGAACTACATGCTGAGAATTCTGGAATAGTCAGGGAAGATTTCATGGAGGAGGCAGGCTGGAGATGGGGGAAGTGTAAAAGTTGGATTGGTAAGATAGGAAAGAGTAGGAGCTACCAGCTGAGCAATGAGCATAAAGCTGTGGAGACAGTAATGAACATAGGAAGTAAGTGAGAAAGAAAAGTAGCCTGTCTGGTCAGGTTCTGCCTTTGGGGATGAGGACTGGGAGGAGAGAAGAGGAGACTATCCTGTTTTGTTGTGTGGGTTTTTTTTAATCTTTTTGTAAATTTTCTTTTTTTTCTCCTTTTTATGACCTCAGGAAAAACCAACTAACATGAACATTTCCATATTCAAAAAAGAACAGAAAAAGAGAAGTGTATATGAACCTGTGGATTTCTATTATGGATAGCTTGATGTTTCAAAAATGAGCATGATATTAGCAACCCCCTGCTTATTTCTTCTGTGTATTTTCTTTTTTTTATTGAAGGTCTTTTCTTTGTTTTTTTCCCTTTTTTTCATCATTATCACTCTACCCATAACTCTTCCCTTCATTCCAAATACAAAATCCCTCTTTTGCAACAAATATGTATAGTCATAAAAAACACATTCACACTTTGGTCATATCTAAAAATGCGTGTATCATCAAATGCATCTCTATCAAAAGATGAGAAGTATGTGTCATCTTTATTACTCTGGAAATGTGACTGCTCATTACAATGATCATAGTGCTTAAGTCGCTCAATTTTGTTTTTCCTTCAGTATTGCAGTCATTACATCAATTGTTCTCCTGGTTTTAATCACTTCATTCTCTACCAGTTCATACGGTCTTTCAAAGTTTCTCCAAATCGTCCCTTTTGTCATTTCATACAAAGCAATAACATTCGATTACAGATATATGCCGTTCCCCAAATTTCTTTTCAGTTCTTTGTTGCAATAAAAAATGCTATTTTAACTGTCTTCTACAAGGTCCTGGACAATCATCCTGAGGCCCTGCGGTGGTTCTGGGAGAAGTGCTGGCTTCCAAGTTCTTGGAGAACTCCTGCTGACACATGTAATACTGGCCTGCCTCCTACTATGGAGGCACTGAGGCAGGTACTGTGGTGCCCTGTCTTCCTATGCATTGACCAACAGTCGCCAGGTTCTATCTTGCAGGCTTCATACAACATTTAAGGGATCTCAAGTGCTACTCTATTACGGAATAATAGCTAAACAAATTATCACGTGGGAATATAATGGAATATTTTTACATATAAGAAACGACAAAATAGATGATGTCAGAGAAATCTGAAAAGACCTTTATGAACTGAAGCAAAGTGAAGTGAGAAGAACCAGGGGAAGAAATTATGCAACAGCAACAACATTATGAAGAAAAACAACTTTGAAAGACTTGAGGACTCTGATCAGCGCCTTGACCAATTATGATTCCAGATGACTAATGATAAAGCCCACTACCCACCTCTTGACAGAGAGATGATGGAGTTGCAAGAAAAAGATATATAGTTTCAGACACAGCCAATATGGTTATTTGATGTATTGGATGTGTATATTTTTATGATGTAATTTTAATGAAGCAAATCTTTGCAAATCTTAAAGTGCTATATAAATACTAGCTGGTAGTAGCAGTTGTTATTTTGAAGGATTTGTTTTTCTTTTCTTTTTTTCTGAAGAGGAGCACAATCACCAATCCAACTTTTACACTTCCCCCATCTCCAGCCTGCCTCCTCCATGAAGTCTTCCCTGACTATTCCAGTATTCTCAGCATGTAGTTCATAGCATAGTTCTGGCATAATGATTGCTTGTTGGATAACAAGAGGGTAATAATACCAACCCAAATTTCAGGCCCTGGATCTGTTCTGAGCCTGTTACATGTGTATTTCCATGGCTGGGGCCGTGGAAAGCAAAGAAATAAAAGAGAGTAACTGAAGCATTTTTTTTAAAAAATGCAGAGAACAGAAGGAAGGCCAAAAAGGAGTACAGAGTAGGAGAACTTTAAAAGCTGTAGATTGAACTTATTTTACACTTATAAAAGAAAAGCAAGCTGTACACAATAGACATTTGATACTTTGTGTATAATAGTCTTTCTCAGTTCCACTATGTATGCAGTAATAACAATTTCATTTGGTGTTTAAGTACCAAAAAATAAATAAATTGATAAATTGAAGAATATAAAGGGGGCAGTGAGGATCTCAGGCTTACTTTCTTCTACCATGGCATGTTCCCTCACTGAGCATCCATAGGCTTCTGGCTAGCTTATGCTCCTTGGACTGTTTAGAGAAGATTCCTAGCATTTCCTTTAATCTCTTTGATCATGTGGCACCCTTTTAAATCATTATTGAGGTATTTGGGACAGAGTTGGGCTACTCAAATCATCATGTTATCCAGAATTCCCAAGTAGATAGCTTTTTAAAGGATTTCTCCTTTTACTTATAAGTTTTTTCATAAATTTTACTGATACCTTTTTTTAACATCACCATAATTCTCTAGATTGCTAATACACCAAATAGCCTTGCCAATCAAATCCACCAGCCAGAGAATTAGAACTCAATTAACATCAAGGTCAAGCCCTAACAGAAGGAGGTCAATCAGGATGAAAGAGAGAGTTATGAATAAGTCGAGGTTTCCTATAATTAACTTGCGGAGCAAGAATTAATTCAGAGAAATATTTGTGTTTTCAACTTCCCCTTTAATTTATTACTGCATTTTCCTGAATGTGTTTCCTCTGTAGTGTATCATAGAAAACCTTAAACTGACTAAATAGTTATATATTATTTTCAAGAAAAAAAGAGAAAACAAAAATGTCTATGTCAGAAGAAAGTATAATAATACAGTGCAAAGAACCTGGGATGTGACTTTGGGTAAGTCACTTAACCTCCTCAGGCCTTGGTTAAATCATTGGACTTAACGACCTCTAAAGTCCAGCACTAAATCAAGGATCGTCTGATTCTCCTGCCACTCAAAAAGAGGAGGTAAGCCAGAACACTTTGCAGAACCCTGTATTGTGGCAGTGAATGTTCAGTAATAGACAAGTCTTGTACTTTCTGGTTAGAAAAATGCCCTCCAACAAATCATACAATCTAACCAAGGGTGGTATTGAGGATGTACAAGAGACTGAACAGGCACATTTGGATTAAATCATGGAAGACCTTTATGCCAAACAGAGGCATGGGATCAAAGGATTTTTAAATGCCTGAGGAGCTGAGTAAGATATATAATTATATGGGACTTTCGTACATATGTAATAGCCCGTTCTGATCTACTCCCTAAGTTAGGCTTGCACTTTAGTGATGAACTTTCAAAGGGCGGCTCTTACCTTGGGTTCTAGGGATCGTCCTTTGTTGCTTCACCCCAACACTGACTCTCAACCATTCACAAGATGTTTCCTATACAGAGTCAATTACCTTCAGTCAAAGGCCCTGATAATCCTTTGAATTTAATTAAGGACCCATTTTCACACTTGTGGTGTTGTTATAGGAAAATTCCTTAATATCTCCTCTATACTTTGTGATTACACTCACTGATTACATCAATTTGTGATGGAAGGAAAACTCTCTCCATCATACATGTGTAAGAGAGGTAGAGCTCCCTGATCAGTTTGATGAGATTTTCAGCAGGCAAGGCAACCTAGACTGTCTATACCTCTCTATATAAAGTTCAGTTGTTGCTATTCTCAAGTTGTTAAGATAATTCCTGATTACGTCTCAGTGAAAATCACTTCTGAGTCACTGCACTTCATGCGGTGTTTTCTGTGGGGTAAAATATATATCTGCTCAATATATATTTATTAAATTATGTGAAAGCTGAAGACTTAGTTATACACATTTATAAACATCTGGGCATGACTATATTTGGAAATAACAGAGAGTAAATTAGAGGCAGGAGCATAATGAACCAAATAGTGTATGACCTTTGGGAGGTCAGCATTTGAAATTGAGCCTTATTATTTTAAGTTCAGAATTTGGGTAACCTGAGTCACCAATTACGCTCTCTTTCATAGGAAAGTAACAAAGTAGATTTTGGGAATGTCAACAGATATACATACATACATGTATGTATGTGTATGCATATGTGTATGTGTATATGTATATATACACATATGGATCAAGTGAGTGAGCTCTTTTAATTGGACATTTCTGTCTTTTTTCCCTTATATCTGGAGGTTCACAAACAGTGTAGAAATAAACTCCTGTTTCTCATAATATTCAGTCTTGCTTTGGCCTAACTGAAGTCTCTCTCCAGAAATTGCAAGGGAAATGGAAATTGACATGGTGTAATCACTCAGTTAGCATTTGGTGGGAACATTATGGCCAACTACACTGTCCCCCAGGGGAAATAACCAATGAGTTATTTATGGATATAAGTGCAGGTGCTCAGTTTTCTCTGAGCTGAAAGCTAGCAGGTTCAGCAATTTCCTGTCTCTTGCCTCCCCGGCAGGGCATTGATTGGCCTGATACTGGAAAAAGAAAGGGCCACCCACTGAATAAGCTGTTCTCTTTGCTCATTTGTGAGCAAAAGGTGTAAGTGGGGCCTTTCTTTGAATGAAGGCAAGGTAAGTCACCAGCTAACCTTCCAAAATTCTCCATCTTCCACCAGGAATGTATTGAGATGTTGGAGAGAATACCAGTAAAAACTGGAGGAGTTTGTCATCTTTCAGGGTCTGCATTATGGTTATAGGAGAAAGCTTTTGCTTATTGTTGAACCACAGGATTTTGGAACCAGGAGCCCCAAATTCAATAAATATTTGCCAAGTTCCTATGATGTGCAAAACAGTTAAAGACTTTTTTTTTGGTCTTCAACTGTTATTTTATTGGTATAGAGTAGTACAAAGGATATTAATGTGTGATCCATGAACTTTTAAAAAATATTTTTGTAAGTGCATTTCAATGTAATTGGCTTCCTTTGTGATACTATGTGTTTTATTTGATGCATTTTAAAGCATTATTCTGAGAAAAGATCCAAAGACTTCACCAAATAGACGAGAGTCCGTGACACAAAAAGGTTAAGAACACTTTGTGTATGGAATTCTTGGTGTGGAAACTCCTTCTAATAGTGCAAATCAGCAATTCCTCTATAACCTATAGTTTAAGGATTATTAGTTGGGGACACAAATAAGTTAAGTGACATACTCATTGCCATATATCTCATCTGTGTTAGAAGTACAGATAGAACCTGGGACTTCCTGAATTTGTTATCAGTCCCCTATCTACTGGGAGACTCTCCCTCATTACCTTCTAGAGACGGAAAATGAAAAGTCACATAGTCTCTGGTCTCAGATAGCTTAGAATCCAGTGACGATGTCACTCTCCTCCTCCAACAAACTCCTTTCTCTCTCTATCATCTCCAGGATCAAAATAAATTCAGTTTGGCATTCAAAGATCTTCATAAGTTGACCCCCTTCTGACCTTTCCAATCCACTCCATCTCCCCCTGCCCTCAACTTGTTCTGTGATCCACTGACACTGGCCTCTTTGCTGTTTCTTGCACAAGATACTCCGTCTCCCAGCTCTGGAAATGTTCACTACTTCCCCAAGCCTAGAACTCTCTTCCCCTCGTCTCTGCCTCTAAGCTTTCCTGGCTTCCTTCAAGTCTCAGCTCATCTCACTTTTTATAAGAAGCATTTCATAAATCCCCTTTAATGCTAATGCCTTCCCTCTGTCAATTATCCCCAATTTATATTGTATACGTCTTATTGGTGCATAGTTGTTGACACGTCTCCTCCATTAGACTCTGAACTCCCTGAGAGCAGAGAATATCTTTTGCTTTGTTTTGTGTCCCAGTACTTAGTAAAGTACATGGCAAATAGTAGGTGCTCTACAAAAGCTTATTGACTGACTATGTAATGGGTCTAAACATGATAGCATCATTAGAATTATTAAATACCTGAAGATTCCTCCCTCCAGTAATTTCCATTTCCTTTGTTGGACTCCCTTCCTTCTTTTGATCCAGAGATGATCAGTGTATCCCTTGGTGATTCTAGACCTTCCACTGCAGCATGCCACCCAGATCTGTTATACAATATCAGGGGCCCATGTTCAGGACCTTTCCTTATGCCCTTCAGACTTCCCTCTTACTAGCCTGAAAAAAATCCATGTTATTTTTTTCCATGGATACTAAATGATTATTGTTTTAGCTCACATGAAGCAATACTCATTTTAACTGGGGCCTTTTGGGGACAATGCCTTAACTGAAAGAAAACTGGAAATTTCAGAAACCTTGATAGGACATGGGCATAGCAAGGAAAAGAACTGGAAGATGAACATGGGAAACTAGTGTGGACAAACCCCTTAATCCACCAAAAAATGGCTGATCACCTGCTATGTGAAAGATAGTATATTGGGTGGCATAGGGAATACAAATGTTAACATAAGACCCAGTCCTTGCCCTCAGGGTGCTTCAAATCTTCTTGAGGTTAGATATATGTAGAAAAAATTACAAAAGGAACAAGAAATGATTAGTGCCAATGAGCAATTGTTATAGACTGATTCTGACCCAAGACAGTCTCGTAGTTTGGATTCAAGACTGGAATGAGATAAGATACTAACAGACCACTTAATTCCCAAAAGAAGATTTATGTAGCTAAAGTATGAGATGGATATTTAGCAAATGTGCAGGCACTAGCTCAAGTAGATGTGGGTCCCTCTTGTTTCTATACAGAAACAGGACTGGTCAGCATCATAGGTTGTGGTGACTATTGTGGCTTTGGGACATCCACCAAGGTTCAAGGACACTGATTCCTCATGGACTGATTATTGTATACCCTCAGTCAACCAAAAATCAATGTCAACAACTTGAGCCTTACAACTCTGGGCCTTAAGTGTCAGAGGTTACTTCCTTCCCTCTTGGGGGCTGGCGAAAGAGAGGGGGAACTATCTTAGCTTAAAACAGGAGAGTTATCCACTTGTCAATGGGCAAGAAATTGTAGATCTTTGAGCATAGGGATGTAAGAAGATAAAAGTGCTATTCGAGAAGTAACAGTAATAGCAATACTGTTTTAAGAACCACTTTGAGCAAATAAGTAATTTTGACTCTTACAAATATCCAAATTAACTATAAAGGACATATGAAGAAAGATGCTATCTGCATACAGAGAAAGAATGGATAAATAGAAGTATGCATAGAACAATTATATATACATATTATACATGTGTATATGGATATATACTTATTTGTATCTAATGGTAGCCATCTCTAGGGTGGAGGAGGAGGGAGAGAAGGAAGAAAAAAAAGAAAAAAGAAAAAAAGAAATTTACATCATAGCTTTATTATATTTATAATCAATAGCAAGTTGTACATAATAGATTTGCAGTTTCATGCACAATCATCTTTTTATTATACTATTAAATTAAATTAAAAATAAAATAAGTGAAAAAGTAAATGTATTATAAGAAGTATCAATATAATATTTTAAAGGAGAAAGGTAGAGGAAGAAGATAGCCACTTCTCCAGACTCTTCAGGCCTGTTAGAGCTGTCCTTTACCCACAGCTATGGATAAGTCATTCCTGCTCCCAACCTGGGATCCTTTACTCCTAACTGATGACAGCTTGTCACATCTAACAGGTCTCCCACCTTCCATAGTGTTCTCTAGCCACCTTCCCAATAGCCCAATCAATAGTCTCTCCCTACTGTCATCCTATATTTCTGGTAAAGGAATCAAATCAGCACTACCATTCCTGGAAAGGATGTTGCTAAGTCACCTTATGACTATACAATGCCTGTGACCTTCCAGATAAAATCATTCTTTCTTGGCCATCACTATTTGCCAATATAAATTCTCTTGCCCTATTGGAATGTAAGTTTCTTGAGGACAAGGGTCGTCTTGCTTTTTTGTGTTTGTATTCCCAGTGCTTAACACAGTGTCTGGCTCATAGGAAGCACTTAGTAAATATTTTCCATTTGTTCATTCATTTATCTGGCAATACAAGTGTATACGGCAGTTTTGAAGTAGAATGATATGAGTCTCAAAGCTTGGAGAAAGGTAATTTTTTTCAGTTCAATAGTCTATAATAATAATAATAACATATGTGATACTTTAGACTTTTCAAGTGAATTTAGAACCTGTTCTCATTTTTAATACTCGTGACTTCTTTTTAAGATAGGTAGTGAAAGTATTATTAGCCCCATTTGAATGATGAGGGGAAAATGGAAGGCACAATTAGAGTGATTTGTTCTAAACTCACTGGTGCCTGGGCCAAAATCTCATTCTCTTCGGACTCCTGTTGTGGGGCTCTTTCCACTGTAAGTATGACTAGCCTACTATCTGGTCCATTGCCTATACAACAAGTAAGGTGCTCTACAAGGCCCCAGGGAAGGTGTCAGGACTTATTCTCTCAAAGAAAAGGTCTTTGCAGTCCTTCACCATAACAGCAATGAAAGCTAACACTTTCGAGGACTGAAGTTACATCTTCTACTTTAGCTTTTGGAGGGATCCAGCAAGCCTAGAAACTGTAGCTTGATGCATGCCACAGAATTTTTAACTGCTCTAAGTAGTAGTTAGATGATAAAATCATAAGTTCATAGGTCACCTTGACCACCCATCTTCCATTCAGCCTTGGAGAAGAGAACCCAGAGAACCCAGGAGT
Organism: Trichosurus vulpecula; assembly: GCF_011100635.1. NCBI lineage: Eukaryota > Metazoa > Chordata > Mammalia > Diprotodontia > Phalangeridae > Trichosurus > Trichosurus vulpecula. The sequence continues at coordinate 413,390,443 of NC_050573.1, read as the reverse complement.
GACAGTCCATGAGCCCTCAAGAGCAGCAGGACTTTCAAGAACACTAGTCCTGCTTCCAGCCTGTCCCTTATAGTAATCTTCCAGGAGAGTAACTCTTATGGATATGAGACCTAGCTATAGTTTCTGAAAGCCTAGAAAAGAAAGCTCAATGGCTCAACATCAGAAATAGATGAAAATTATATGAGTGCATTAGTGAAAATGCATTACCACATGTTTTGCTGCTGCACCCAACCCAAGAAACATTGGCCTTTCCACCTGGCTTGCAGCTGAAATCTCCTATACCTTGTCTCCACCTATTAGAAAGCAAACACTTTAAATCCAGTCATTAATGTCTTCCTTTTCTCTTTGTATGCATATCTTGTTTAATAAGTACTTTTCATTCATTCCTTTAGTCAGTAACACTGGAATTAATATTCTGCCTTCAGCCTAAGGTAGAGAATATAACTAATTTTTCAGTAACTTCTATATTAAACTGACACTTTCTGAATTAGTAACCATAGGTAGAAAATCAATTCAATATAAAAATTACATTTAAGTGAGAATAACACTTGAGACTATCATCAGCCATCAAAAATCCAGCACTTATTAGTTTATTAGACCAGTCCTAGCAGAGAGAAATTATTGCTTGAGATAATGTTACACAAATACAGTAAAGTTTTGAGGGTGGGTGGGGGGAACATGCAGTATCAAATTTGAGGTGTAATTATAAAGTCAGAATATCTTACTTGGAGAAATGGAGAGCAATGCTTTTCTTTCCCAGGGATGTCTGAAGGAAGAAGAATGCTGCAAGTGAAACTGAGGTGTCCCCAAATCAATTCCACCTCCTTCCCAGTCTTGCCTAGCTTTACACTTATTTGCATGAATCCTCTCTGAATAACTTCATGCAGCCCAGGCTTTTCTACATTTTCAATGACTTGTTTCTCCTCACAATGCCATCACTACTCTTTTTTTCTCCTTCTTCACAGCCTGTCTAAGATTTATGATGGATGTGATATTTCATAATCTATCAAAGAGTCAGATATATCTATTATTCTCTCTCTTCCTCTGCGCCTTTCAGTGATGCCTTTTCAGAGCTCAATGTGATCACTACTGGCAAGGAGCAACATCAAGGTTTCCATAAAAAGGGCTTATGCAATGCATCAACAAACAGAAATCAGATTTTCAATAACAACTGAATGCTTTCTGTGCAACCGACAGCCCCTGACATCTACCAGAGACATGTTTATAATTGCTTTCTACTCACTCATAGTGTAGAGAAAAGATTCCTTTCAGTACACTATTTTTTGTTTTGTTTTTACTCTGAGTGCATAGTATTTTGAGACCAAGGCTTCTAAAATCCATATACATCATAGCTAGTGTAGGAAGGGGCACAAGAGGGCTGATCAAGAGAATTCTGTGATCAGCTTAATGAATTTAAAGAGTGATATGGATATCTGCTTATTGGTTCATATATTTGAAGACCTGGGGGGAATTCAGAGGCAGGTCTCAATGTGGCTAAATAACTCAAAATTGATAGCTACTAATGAGACTTGGACCTTGGCTGACCTATAGGTACATGTCTGAGTGTTTCTGAGGCCTTCTTTACATCTAGCAATAGCAAAGTAAATGGGAAAGATAGATATAGATATAGATAGATAGGTACACATCCCTCTAAGTATGCATGGCTATTATTAAGTGCATTGTGCTAGGCATGGAAGATACAAAGAAGCTTTAAATGTCCCCTGTCTTCTAGGAGTTTACAGTCTAGAAGGGAAGATAAAATATGAAAAGAAATGACTGTAGCATAAGTTAATTTTGCAAAGTTGCACTTAAGCAGCTCAGGCAATAAGTTCCCGAAGATGCCAGGAGAAACAAACATCTCTTTTGGCTGAGGTCATTGGGGAGGACAGGATTTTAGGTTTATAGGTACGAAGAATTTACACTGATATCTCAGAGTCAGGAAGCCCCGAGTTCAAATTTGACCTTAGATAATAGCTGTACAATGCTGGGTAAGTCATGTAACTTATGCTTGCCTCAGTTTTCTCATCTGTAAAGTGTGGACAATAATAATACCTACCTCCTACAGTTATTGTGCAAATGAAATGAGATAATATTTGTAAAATACTTTATAAAATCTTAAAGACTATATAAAGGCTAACTATTATTATAGAATTTCAGTAAAAGACCTAATTCCCTGTTTTACAGATAAAGAAACTGTAGCTTAGACCAGTGAAGTAACCCATATAAGATCACGTAACTAATAAGAGGTACAATTGGAATTCAAACCCAGATCTTCTGTGGTCAGCTCCAAGGGGAGAGGGGCCATGCTTAGTGGTAAAATTTAGATCACAGAGATGGAGTGTGGGCATTACAGGGCGGGAGAAAGGAATGAGCAAAAACATATATTTGCCAATGGATGAAAAGTGGCCAATGCCTGAGGTTTTTGCAAATCAGAGAGATTGGAGGTTGAAGTGGTGTTGCCTACTCAAAATAATGACATATTTGAGTGGACATGGCACCTATCCATGAAATTTGAAAGCAAATGGGAGACTTTCCTTACCTCCTTAACCCAAGTTATTATCCGGATTGTCTTTGAGTGACTTCAATACCCAAATGGGAATTTCCTGGTACTCATAGACAGTCAAGGAAAGTGACCTGAGCCAGAAATGCTGACTGGGTGAGGACTTTCTAGTGTAGTGAGTTTCAATTGGTTTATTGAACCGTCCCAGAAAGCATGATCAGAGTTGCCATTCCTGGTTCTGGCAGATCACGTGGCAGCTCTTATGAGATGTGAACTCATCAAAGATGATGAGCCAAGGGAACAACCTCTCCCCTCTGCCTCTCTCATCTTTTTTGCCTGTCAGCCATCCCAAGAGAGCATCAAGAGCAAAATCACTCATTTTGTGCATCCACTCACACAAAAGCTCTTCTCTCAGGAAGCCCCACCTTCTGGAAGAAAGAGTTCGGGGGAGAGAGGCAAATAAGGAAACCATTAGGTAGGCAACAAACATTTATTAACTACTTGCTTACATGTTAGGCACTGCACTAAGCACAGAAGATGGAAAAAAAAGGCAAAAACAAAAGAAAACACAGTCCCTCCTCTCAAGGAATATACATTTTAATGAGAGAGTCATTAAGAAAAGAGACAGCTAGATCACAAAGTGGATAGAACACTGGGCTTGGAATCAGGAAGGACCATCTTCATGAATTTAAATCTAGCTTCATACTCTTATTAGCTGTGTAACCCTGGGCAAGTCCCTTAACCCTGTTTGCCTCAGTTTCTTCATCTGTAAAATGAGCTAGAGAAGGAAATGGCAAACCATGCCAGTATCTTTTCCAAGAAAACCCCAAATGAGGTCACAATGAGTCAGACACAACTGAAAAATGACTGAACACTAGCCCAATGAGAAAGATATGAACACCTAGATATAGACAAGATGAATACAGAATAGTGGAAGGTGATCTGAGAGAGCCAGCTAGAGGAGGCAGAAAAGGTCTCTTGCAGAAGGTGAGGTTTGACCAGGGTGTTGAAGGAAGCCAGAAAAACCAAAAGGTATGTATGAGGAAGAGCATTCTAGGCAAAGACCCTGGGAGATGGTATCCTGCTGAGGAAATGCAAGCAGGCCATTACTTTACTCCTTTCCTTTCCTTGGGTCTAACAAGAACTAGCTGGCCCTGACCACTTTATTGCAGTCCCAATCTATGACAGGCAAACTCACGTGAGTAGGAGAAGATCTACAGGCAGAAAACTAGAGCATCAGCAACTTTGTCTCTGCCCGATGTTTGTTCCAGTAGCGTTTATCCAGCATGGGCACAGGGCCAATGCCTGGTCTGCATCTCTCAGTGGGAACCTTCTTCTTATCTTCCTGGAAGATTACGCCAACCAAAGAAAAGTGTAAAATACAGGCACTGAAATCAATCGGGAGGAAGGGATAAATACAATCCCATCAAGTCCAATAAAGATGAAAAGAGAATCAAAGATGAGCTATTCAATATAAGCACCATCTATTTTCATGGCTCTTGGAATTTTTTACATGCATTAATAAAACTGGAGGCATTCTATTCTGTAGAAATCACTGATAATTCCATTTTGGATCTCAACAAAACGAATAATGGCAAATGTTGCTGCATTTGTGACCTGCAGTTGTTCCATTGAAGATTTTAATTTTTAAAAAATCTTTAAAAATAAAATGAAAATGTCAACTACTTGGAGCTCAATGCAAATCAGATGGGGGGGGGCACCCACTTTGCATAACACACTGGATAAAGTGTGGCAGCAAGAAGTATAATATATACTTTGCCTTTTCTTAAGATGTGAACTGTACCTACCAGACAGACAAGACATATCGAAGACAGGGAAAACAATCTAGTTTGAATAGTAGAAGCAGTTAAGCCTTGTAAGAGTTCAGAGAAGGGAGAGATCTGTGTGGGCTGAGTTGAATAGAAAGGCACTTTGTAAATGCAAATCATTACAAGCATTTTGTCATGTTTTACTACTGTGTTGGAGTGTTATTAAGAATGAGGCTGATTTTACAATTTATCTTTCCTTCCATGAGAAGATACACCACCTCCATGAAGGGGAAGAGCAAAGAAAGAGAATAAGCAATTTTATATAGTGCCCACTAAGTGCCGGGCACTGTACTAAGTGCTTGACAATTATTATCTCATTTTATCCTTATAAAAGCCATGAGAGGTTGGTGCCATTATTATCCCCATTTTACAGTTGAGGAAATTGAGGCAAACAGAGGTTAAGTGACTTACCCAGGGTCACAGAGCTAATAAGTGTCTGAGGCCTGATTTGAAATGAAATCTTCTTAAGTCCAGGCCCAGGACTCTATCCAGTCTGAGACCTAGCTGAATCTATTTGTTCTGGCTGAAGCCACCTTCCACAAAGGGAAAGTAGAATATTCTTACATTAAATAACAAGACATTTGGATTCTTTAAAATGCAAACAATTATGGTCATCCTTTACCCGCTTCCTTGAATATCTTCACTTTGACATTCAGAGCATGAGGGAGCTTTTTACAGTGAATAGAGTACTGATTGGTCCAGAGTCAGAAATACATAGCTTCAAAACTGACTCCCTGAAACTTACTAGTTTTGTGACCCCAGGAAAGTCATTTAACATCTATGTGTCAATTCCCTAAGAGTTAGTTACTAAATCATAGATGGATGGCTATCTGCATTGGTGGAGGGAATTCCTAAGCCCTTTGTTTCCCTTTCCTGACAAATTCACAAATCTTTCATGGGATACATGCCTAAAGCCTTTTTGGTTCTTTATTTTAATTAAATAACAAAAACAACAAGTATGTAAACACATATGAGTGAACAAATGAATGAATGAGAAAGTGTTTATTAAATGCTTACTAAGCACTATGGATACAGATACAAGAAAGCAAGCTAGGCTCTTCCTTCAAAGAGATTACATTCTAAGGACAGATGATAGCACACCGATGGGAACTAAAGAGGGGGTGGTAGTATACCAACATTGGCGTGGTTAGGAAATGGCCAGGAAACTTCGTGAAGGTCTTATTTGGGGAAAGGTGAGGAAAAAATTCACCTATTAGAGTGCAGAGCCCCAGGAACAGAACGCTAGTTCTGGGGTGGGGAGGGTGGGGATCTGGGGAGGATGGGGCCAGGAATAACAGAGTAGATATATAAAAAGAACAAACACAAAGTAGTTAAATACTAGGTAGCTGGGGAGATGTTAGCATTCTGGATGGCTCAAGAAAGGTGAGTAGTATTTTAGATATATCTTGAAGGAAGATGGGGATTTTATGAACTAGGAAGTTTAGCATACTAAAGAAGAGAAGACTGGGGGCAGATAGATATGATCATTCACTTCATTTTGTTTTTGAAGTCTGTTATGTTCAAGTGGCATTTTATTGGTTCTCCTTGGCCCCAGAAAACAAAACGAGGAATAATGTATGAATGTTGTGCAGAGATAAATTAAGGGGAGAGAAAAACATTCCTAAATATTAGGGCTATCCCAAATTGGAATGGGCTGTCTTGGGAGACTGTGGATTTACTGGGAAATGCTTTCAAGCCAATCCTTGATGACAAACTGACAAGTATGCTATATGAGAATAATTTATTGTGTCTGGCCAGATGGGTTCTGAGATCCCTTACAACAGTGGAATTCTATAATTTTGTAATTAGTAGTAGTATATGAGGACAAAGTTGTTCTCTAGCAAAAGCCAGTGAAACATGGGCGTAAGGTTAATGGGGAATAAGATCTTCCCTGCCCATTAACAGGCCTCATGTGAAGCCCATTAAGGGAAGCTCCCTTGCTTGTAGGAAGGCTTACACACCTTTCATTAATAAGCTAATTAAGTAATGAGTTAGGTTGCGATGCCTTCTGGCTCTGAGCCTATTAGCTGAAAGAGTATATATATTGTGAGAGGTGAGCTTTTGCTCTGGGGACTTGCTTATAAGAAAGATGTTGTGATTCCCCGGTCGAGACTCTTGAGTGGCCATATGTTCAGAGCTTCCCCAACTGCTCAGAGGTAAAGGCTCTCTCAGTCTAATGGTGAATGTAAAGTGTGTGTGTGTGTGTGTGTGTATGTATATATGTAAAAGTTTTGCTTTGATTCACACAGTAGAGCCCTGTCTGTTGGTCTTTATTTCTCTATTCTGTATTTTCTATGTTTGCATTTTATGTAATTAAAGAAGATGATTGACCCCTTCTTAAGTTGCTTTCCTTAGTAAAGCAGATAAAAGAACCTGCACAATCAGTCATCCTGGGTATGCCAGTGTGGTTGCCATTGCAATGGGATGAATACAGAGTGAAGAAGGCAACTCCAGCAAGAGGTCACAGACCTATACATAAAAGGGCTGGAAAGGGATACCACTCTTTCTTGTGATATCCATAAATGCCTTCTGGTGTGAAGGCTGATGAAGGATAGTAAGACTTGGTCTGCTATACCCAAGGGTTTCCCGGAAAGGCAATGGTGGCCATTTCTCCTTTGGCAGTTTGCAGAATACACTATACGTCAGAATAGGAAGTCTGAAACTCCTCTAAATGATTACTCTCTGCTAGGGCTATGCTGCTCATGTAGAGCCATAACTAGGAACTATTTAACCTGGGCCAAAAAATGTTTAGAGAAGGTGGTGATTGATGGTGGTACAGAGAATATTTGAAGGGTGGTGGATTAGGATTGCTTTAGGATTACTTAGGATTAGTTACTTAGGATAGTCTGATGGTAACTTCACTTGCACTGGAAAACAGGGCAGCCATTATTCCAGATTCTAGCCCATAGATGTTGGATAAACAGTGGAATCTGGGAAATGGACATTATATTCAATAAAAACACACTTATAAAGCACTATGTGTCAAGCATTGTACTTGGTGTTGGAAAGGTAAAGAAAAAAATGGAACTATTACTGTTCTTCAGGAGCTTATATTCTATAGGGGGAGACAAAATATGTGCAAAGTGGTATATACAAAATAAATAGAAGGTGATTTTGGAAAGGAGACCCTGGCATGTGGGGAAAATCAAGAAATATCTCATGCAGAGCCTAGTGTTTGAGCTGAGCTTTGAAGGAAACTGGGGTTTCTAAAAGGTAGAAATGAGGAAGGAGTGAATTCAAGGCATGAGGGACAGCCTGTTCAGACTCCAAGACAGGAGATGGAGTGTTATATGTAAGAAAGAGCAAAAAGTCCAGTTTGTCTAGGCAGGAGAAGGTGTGAAGGGAGACAGGGTATAATAAGGATAGAAAAATAAGAAGGAACCAGATTGTGAAGGGCTTAAATGCCAAACCGATGAGTTTGTACTTGATTGTAGAAGTAATTTTTGTTGTTCTGTCATGTCCAACTCTTTGTGACCCCTTTTTGGATTTTCTTGGCAGAGATGTTGGGGTCGTGTTGCCATTTCCTTCTCCAGTTCATTTTACAGAAGAGGAACTGAGGTAAGCAGGGTTAAGTGACTTGCCCAGCCAGCCACACAGCCAGTAAGTATCTGAGGCCAGATTTGAACTCAGGAAGATGAATCTTCCTGACTCCAGGGCCTATATACTCTATCCACTGTGCCACCTAGATGCCTCTAGAGAGGTAATTACCTGTAAAGGTTATAGGAAACCACTAAAGTTTATTGAGCAAGTCAGGGCTATATTTTAGCAGCTGTATGGATGGTGATTTAGAAAGGAGACTTAAGGCCGGGAGACTAATTAATGGGCTACTGAAATAGCCCAGGCAAGGAGTGATGAAAGCAGGGCAGATAGATGGCTCAATGGATATAGCACCAGCTCTGGAGACAGGAGAACCTGAGTTCAAACCCAGCCTCAGACACTTGACACTTAACTAGCTGTGTGACCCTGGGCAAGTCACTTAACCCTGATTTCATCACAAAAAAGTGATGAGATCCTGAGCTAGGGTACTGGTCACATGAGCGTAGAGAAAGAGATGGATATAAGAGATGTAGGAGAAGAAAAAACAAATTTAATGACTGTTTGGTTATGTGAGAAAGTGAGGAATCCCTCCAAGGTTGTAAACCTGGACAACTAGAAATATGGTGGTACCTTCCATAATTGGGAAGTTCAGAAAAGGGGTAGGTTTTGAGGGGGGAGAAAAGATAATTAGTACTAGTGCCCTATAGAGACATGGACCAACAAATACAGTATTTGCTGTGGGGAAGAGATGCATATACTTTCCTCTACCTGCAACAGACATTAGCACCCTGGAGTTAAGGCCTGATGCTGTGCTAATTATGGTTTTGTGCTCAGGGTGAGTATAATTGCATTCAATTTAACAAGAATTCATTAATTGCCTAGTAAGTGCAAGGCATTATAGAGGGGGAAAGAATGCATGTAGAAACCATAGTTTGTCCAGAAGGGTGTTGGGGGGGTGGACAAATGGCCTGAGTTCTTGTCACAAAGTTCTGTGCACAATAGTAAGGCAGCATAATTATTCTGATGTTATTTTCTTCTTCTAGATTTAAGTCATTAGATTAGAGACTGGGCACTTTTATCTGAGTCTTGTGAACTGTGCAGTCCAGAATTACAAAATAAATTCAGTACCTTGATCAGTAGTGATGAGAGAGGAAAGGCTTTGGATCTAGATAATTTCCTTCTAGAAAATGCCTTGGTCATGAAGAAAATCCACCATGAGAGGGGAATTGAGACATTTTTGTTGAGGTGTTTACCCTGGGACAGATGCAGGCATATGACAAAATCTATTATTAATGACACCTGGGGAGAGAATGGAGAGAAGTTGGTAAGAATTACAGCAAAACTGCTAACCACTCCAGTTGTCCTTAAAGCACAAAGGTCTTATGATAGTGCATGACTACTTCACAGTTCAGGCCATGAAAAATCACAGTTGCATGTGTGAGGTCCCCTATGACCTTCCACTACACTCTCTTAGCAGAGAGGAAACATTATCAACTGAACCTTGCCCCTAGAGAGGTCGAGATGTAAGCAATAAATGCAGTAGCCAGTGTAAAACTAACTCCTTGGATGTGAGCAACAAGCCTGCTTGGACAGAATATAACTGGGCCTAAATTTAGGCATGTTGTACCACTTTCCAAAGAATTAATTCTAGTACTTCTGGTATGATTGATACATTATGCAACTTGTGATGCCTAGAGTAAGGTATTATCTCTTTCTTACGTTAACAGTTCAGTTACAAAAAGAGGCAGACAAAAATTTTTGTGAACAACAACAAAAAAGTTAAACTTCAAGTACCCAGAATCATAGTTTGTTTTTTTCCGATGGAACGTGAGACACAGGCTATAGGTGGACCTAGTAGAGAAGTAGATGACCTGTTTCAGCACAGAGTAATGACTGATCTTATAAGGCATCATAGTCCCTCAGTTCATTTGGCATAACTGTTTTTAGAGGTTGAAAATGTAAAACACAGAAAATGGCAAATCAAATAACTCTTTGGAACTATGAGATGATAAAGAACTATTGGTTTCAAAAGAAAAAGAAAGGTAGATTTTGTGAATAATAAGTCATATGCGAAAGACGAATCACAAAACCAGAAGGCTCTGATTTAAGCCATTTAGAGTGTCGAAGGACTAAGCAGGAGAAAAACTAAGAAAGCAAAAGGAGCTGAGTGAGAAGACAATAGCAGGAGCTGTTGAATGAATTCTACCTATTGCCCTTTATCTTCATCTATAGTTTGAATGGGATGAAATCCCTCAAAAGTTCCTGGTTTCTCTCTGCTTCCCCCATCTTATTTGAGAAAGAAAAGCAAAGGAGAAAGACAGCTTTTTAGATGTTTTGTTGAAGTGCAGGCTGATGCTGATTGGATGATACCACATCTGGCTAAGAGAAGAGCTGGCTAACATTGATTACATCCCCTATAGAGCCAACATGAGGAATTTTGTTATGAGCTCTGCTTTGCTATTATTACAAGTTGAATTGCTATTATAATAAGCAATTGAGTAAGGAGATGGCTAGGCTTCTCCACATTGCCCAGAAAGCCAACCTGAAGACCTTAGGGGAACTGCTTTCTAATAGCATATTTCCTCAGACCCCCTTTAAGGATTTATATGAGTTAAAAGAATTTGCCACTGCTTTATCAGGTCAAAAATAGAAGATGAAAGGATTTTTCCCAGCAAGAGAGGGGCGTGGAACAGAAGTAGGTAGCAGAGAAGTAGCTTTATGTGTTACAGATCATTAATGAAGTAATCCAGAACATCAAGGCCTATGGTTCAGAGTTATAAGCTGTGCTCACTCATTCATTTCACTCAGTTACTCACTTCTAGATTGCTAGGTGCTTGCTCTTCCCCACAGATACTGCATGCATTAGTGGAAGAGTGTGACCAAGGTTTATGAGTGGACTATAACATATTGATTATTTCTGCATTGCTTTATATTGAATAACTGATGTATTTATTATTATTGTTCTTACTTCATCCTTAAATATATGCTTTAGATTTAAAAGTGAATGGTGTCCCAAAGCAGGAAAAAGACTTGTGCAAATTCAATTGCAACGGGCTCCTTAATGAAATAAATAACAACTCAAATAACTGAAGGAATATTCAGTGCTCATGGCTAGAACAGAACAATAACAAAATTAATTAATATTTTTAATCCTGTAACAGATTACCAAAGGGATATTTTATATGAACTGATAAAATAATAATAAAATTCATTTGGAGAAACAAAAGATCTAGAATATCGTGTGAAATAAGAAGATAAGAATGAAGGGGGAATAGCACTTTCAGACTTTAAATGATATTATAAAGCAGGAGCCATCAAAAACATTTGGAACTGGTTAAAAAATAGAAAAGTAGAAAAATGGAACAGATTAGGAAAAAAAAAGAGAATCAGAAATAATGGAACTCAATAGCTTTGTGTTTAATAAACCCTAAAATATAAATTACTTAGGAAAGAATTCTCTATTTGAAAATCACTGCTGTTAGAACTGGAAAAGCAGTCTAGTGGAAATTAGACTTGAGCCAACATCTTATACCCTATTCTATAATAAATTCAAAATGTCTATGTGACCAAAGTATTAAAGATCATGTCATAAAAATTAGAAGAGAAGTAGGTCATATGTGTTTCACAGCTATGGGTAGGAGATGAATTCTTAACCAAGCCTGAGCTAGAGGAAATTACAAAATATTAAATAGATAATTTTAATGAAATGAAAATTTTCACCACAAACAAAATCAACATGCATCTGAGATTTTTAAAAGTGTTGAAATGGAAAAATGCAAATGTTGGAGAAGTTGTGAGAAGATAGGCACATTAGTGTGTTGTTGGTGAAGCTGGAAATCAGTGCAACCATCCTGGAAAGCAATTAGGAATTATAAAAATAGAGTGACTAAAAAGCCTATATCCTCCTCTACTAGGTATATACTTCATAGGGGTCATTTATAAGAGGAAAGTCCCTATATACACCAAAATGTTTATAGCTATAGTTTTTATGGAAGAAAAGAAATGGAAATAAAGTAGATGCCCATCTAATATGGAAAAATAAACAAATGATGTTATATTAATTTAATTGAATATAACTGTGCTGTTAGAGTATAATGAATAAAAAGAATCACTTAAAGACTGATGCAGAGTGAAGGAATTAAAGTCAAGTAAACAATATACACAATGAATACAACAATATAATCGGAGAGAACAAACACGAAACAATCTAAAATGAATGTTTCAAAATTACAAAGAACATAGTCCAAAAGAAGAGATAATCATGGATAACTCATCCTATTCTATGTATGTATATTTTGTATTTTTTTTTTTGTAACAAGAATTATTTTTCTTAATTTGTCCCTCCTACTACCCTGCCATGCATTGAGCATTTTTTTAGATGAAAAATGAAACCTTCAATATTTAACTATGCAGTCTGGCAAAGCAAACTCCCACATTAGCTATGTTTAAAAATGTATATCTCTTTTCTGCATTTTAACTTGATCACCTCTCTGTCATGATGAGATTGAAATGATGTATCATCATTTTTTTGGACGAATGGTTTAGCATAGTGTTGATCAGAGTTTGAGTCTTTCAAAGTTGTTTTTCTCTATAATGTTATGATTGTATAAATTGTTCTTATTCTGATCATTTCATTCTGTATCAATTCATGAAGGTCTTCCTAGTTTCCTCAGAAATTTTCCATTTAATAATTTCTTATGGCACAATAATATTGTTACATGTATATACCATACCCCCACTCATTTGCATAGATGAGTACTGTGCATGTATAGCCCATTATATGTTTTCAGATTTTTTTAAGTTTGTTGTCCTGATTTTCTTCCCTTATTCATCTTATTTTTCTTTGAAAAAATTATTTGTTATGTAGGAAGTTTTTCTGGAAGTGAAAGAAGGAGATACAAGGGGAAATTTGGACGATGTAAAAAAGAAAGATGGCAATGAAAATTTATGTTTTTTTAAAAAAAAATTGTCACTATGACTGACCTTGTGTGTATGGGAATTGTACTGGAGTATAGAGATCCCCTCCCCTACCACACACACACACACACACACACACACACACACACACACACACACATCTCTAAAACCCTGAGAGAATTCGAGATGTAGCTGTGTAATGATGGTACTTCTCTAGAGTCATCCAGATCCACCAATGTGAGGATGAGTGGGCCAGAACACAGAGGGAAGGGTTGATCCACATTTTGTGTGAAGAGTTACTTATTGCAGGAAATCTGTGCATCCCATACACTAGAAATATAGATGGAGGTTAAGGTGCCTCTTCAAGAAAAATAACATCCAATGAAGCTAGCCTTAATTTAGCTTCTGTATAGTCTGAAGATATGGTTTGTTTGTTTTGCCTTGATTTTTTCATTTCTTTATATGTTTGTTTGGGGTGGAGCAGTTAACACAGAAAATATAGAAAATTATGGAGGAGACCAGCCAAGAGAATAGAAGATCACTGGATCCTCACAACAGCCCTAGGGGGTAGACACTATTATTATCCCCATTTCATAACTGAGGAAACTGAGGTAGAGGTTAAGTGACTTGCTCACAATCACACAGCTGGTAAGTGTCTGAGGCTGGATTTGAACTCTGGTTTTCTTGACTTCAGGCCCAGAACTTTCCATTCTGCCATTCAGGTGCCTCTAAATACACATTTGCTAATGGGGGAAAAAACAAAATTAAATTATGAGGTACCATCCCCTCAAAGAAAGATTTGTTTGTGAGCACCTTATTCCACTTAACTTTTTTTGCATCAATTGGATTGTGAGAAAAGTATCTTTAGGAATGTGAATTAAGACACGGTAGTCTAAGAGTAGCACCTATCATAATAGTTGATGTCTCTGCAACGGCCTATTTGTGAAAATCCAAATGTATCATAATAGGAGTTGAGATGAATCCATTTTTCAGGCCATTAAATGAGCCTTTTACCTCTAGTGCTCACTAGAAAGTAGTGGGGTCCTGAAGCGAACTAGCAAGAGGCTCTGTTCTCTATGATCTCATGAAGCATGTAACCTCCTGTGCCATACTAGCTGCAATCTCTCAGAAAACTAGATTCCTGCCAGCCTTGGGCCTAGAGGGCCTGCAGGCTCTTCCACAAGAACGACCCTGATTACAGGCAGGACTTGATGTGCTCATATTATTGGCTAAGTGTAGCAGGTTCCTAGCTGCATCCATCTGGGCTAATTCATTGTGGATGAGCAGAGCCAAACACTCCAGAAATGCATCTATCAGAGCAATTTATTAATATTTTTGTACATGTTTTGATGGAAAGCTTAATAAAATGCATTATGTCCTTGCTTGCTTCCTTAAATAGAAGACACTGAGTATAGTTTGACCTTTTCTTGATGACTTAGTCATAATTATGAGATCCATTATTTTACTGTGTAGTTGTCTATCACTGTCTTTGGACTTGCCTCTGACTACTACTGTTTCCCTTCTAAAATACCCAGAATTTGAGCATTGAATTGTATCTCTGCAAGAGATCTTGGAAAACAGTTAAACTAACACCCCTCATTTTACAAAGGAGGTTATGATTTGGTGCTTTTAATTTTCTGCAGGCAAATTATAGCAAACATATTTTGTTCAGAATCTTATAGTCAATACAAATAAAGAGGATCTGAGTGAGTTATCTCAGGAATTAAGCATATTGATTTCATACATGGGGTTTGTGATAGTTTTTCAGGAGTGCAGAGACCTTTCCCCACTCACTTCTGGGTTGAGGATTGTGTTCATATGGGATTCAGCCAGAATTCCAAGGTCTGACCTCCATATGAGTACGAAACTACAATGTTTATGTATGTGGAGTATTATCATTTGAGAATATATAGTTTATAAGTTGGCTGGGATCTTACATTCTGCATGGCAGAGTAAAATCAAGAAGCTGCAGTAGTCCTCACAATGACAATCAATCAGTCATTCAACAGCATTCAGGAAGTACTTACTCCTACTCAGTGAACTTCAGTGTCTCCTTATTACCTCCAGGATCAGATTTGGTTCTCTCTTTGACCCCTTCTCAGCCTGTCCCCTTGCTACTTTTCCAGTCTTCTTGCACTCTCTCCTTGCTTCTCTCTCCGTACCTTACATCCAACCATGTTGGTCTGCTTTTTGCTCATTGCCCATGATATTCCCTATCTCTGATCTCCATGCCTTTTCCCTGACTGTCCCTCATGCCTGGAATACTCTCCTTCTTGAGCCCCATCTCTGTCTCCTTGGCTTCTTTCAAGATTCATCTCAAATCCCCTCTTCTCTGTAAATCCTTTCTCAGGATTTATTGCTCATTGATTAACTGACCTCTGGCCAGCGGGGATACAAAATCAAACGTCAAACAATACCTGCCCTCAAGAACTTATATTATATTGGAGGAAACTACAAGTACACCAAAAAGTAAATGTAAAATATTTACAAAGTAAATTAATAATAACAGCATAGGGTCAATAAAGTGCCTACTATGTGGCAGATCTTGTGCTAAGCGCTTTACAGTTATTATATCATTTGATCTTCACAACAACCCTGGGAGGTAGGTACTATTATTATCCTCATTTTACAGTTGAGAAAACTGAGGTAAAGAGAGTTTAAGTGACTTGCTCGAGGTCATAGAACTAGTAAAGTGTCTAAGATCTGATTTAAGCTCAATTCTTCTTGACTCCAGGCCCAGCAGTCTATCTATCTAGCTGCCTAATAAATTAAGGGTTGATTTTTTTTTTCTTTTTTTTGGAGAAGTAGTCAGGTGCTTAGAGAAGGACATAAGAAAAGCCTGACAAAAGAAATAGCACCAGAGCTGAACTGGGTCATTTGATACAATCCTCTGCCTTCAGGTAGGTGAACATGGAAAATAAGTGCCTTAAATGTTGTAAATAATGAATGCAGCAAAACCTTTTCATAACATGCTTTCTGAGGGTAAACATTCAAATACAGAAGCCAAGTCACAGAATCAATGATCTCAAAATCAGCAGTGACTCTATAGACTTTCTAGTTCAACTCATACCAAGAAAAAACATCCCTGTTACAACACACTTAGTAATTGGTCATCCAAAAGACTTAGTGCTTTTTGTTTTCTTTTGAGAATTCTAATTTGTTGGAAGATTGTCCTTCCATCAGAGCAGGCACACTGAGTTTCAAGCCAGGAAGACCTAGGTTCAGATGCTTCATTAGAAACTAACTGGCTTTATGATGGAGGGAAGGTCACTTATTATATCTGTGCTTTAATTTCCACGTCTGTGAAATGAAGAAGTTGGACCCGATGGTTTCTATGGTCCTTTCCAGCTCTAATCTATGACATTATGAACATCTAAGTTTAAATTTACCTCTTGTGGGGGCAAGGGGCAGCTAGGTGGTGCAGTGGATAGAGTGCTGGCCCTGGAGTCAGGAGGACCTGAGTTTAAATCTGGCCTCAGATATTTGACACTAGCTGTGTGATCCTGGCAAGCCACTCAATCCCAACTGCCTCACAAAATAAATGATTTTGCTTCTGCAATTTACAATAATTGTTTCTACTTTTGTGTTCTGGGGTCAAAGAGAGTAAATATACTCTCACTTCTTCATAGTAGTCCTTCAAACATTTTTAAATTTCATGTTTCTCCTCTTCTCTTCTCTAAGTGAAACATGCCTCTGAGTAAGGACTTATTAGCCTCTTTGTGTTATGGACCCCTTTGGTAGTCTGGTGAATTCTATGGACCTTTTTGCAGAATATTGTTTTTAAATAATTGAAGGAAATGCTAAATTAGAAGTTAGTGGAAATAAAAATATGTTTTTTCTGATTCAAGGTCATAGACCTCCTGAAATATGTCCATAAATCTCCATGGAGTCTTGGGGATTCCATGAATCCTATGTTAAGAACCCCTGTCAAGTTATTTCATTCAAACTTGGTTACAAAAAAGAAGTAGGGAAACACCATTTATTAAGCACCTACTACATGCCAAGCACTGTGCTAAGCATTTCACAAATGTTTATCTCATTTAATCCTAACAACCCTAGGAGAGAGATACTACTATTATCCCAATTTTACAGTTGGTGAAACTGAAGTGACTTGCCCAGAGTCTCACAGCTAGAAGTGCCGGTGGTGTTATTTGAACTCAGGTCTTCCTGACTCCAGGTCCAGAGTTCTACGCACAATGGCTTCCTAAAAGCCAAAATGGCTTGCTTAAAGTCTCTTTATTATTGCTATCTCTTAGAATCAGTGTCATAAACTGAATAGTTTCCTATATTTTAAAATCAACCCCAAAAATGACCTAGTAGTTACTTTTAACTTGGCTTTTCTCTTGGGACAAAAATAGCACTAACTGATTTTTTCCCTTGAAGTTCAGGCACCGATAAACAATGGATTCTCACAATTGAAGGGAAAGAACATTCTTTCTTAAGATCTACAATTTTCAGGTTTGTTTCTTCACTTCCTGACCAAAACTCCCCATAAGAATCATTTAGTAAGTGTGTGACTTTCTCTGTGTATAAAGTATATTGGATTTGTTGTCTGAGAACCTGAGTTCAAATCCTAGCTCTCCAACTTTCAAAATATATGGTTTTGGGCAACTCTTTTCACCTCTATGGGACTCAGTTTCCCTATCTGTAAAATGAGGGGTTTAAACAAGCTTTTAGCTTTAAATAGCTTTTAGATCTAAATCTATAATCCTCTGATCCTAGGGCATATTCAGGTTCCATTCTTAATTCTCTCCAACCTTCCTCCTCTTGAGTTATGCCCTTAAATAGAATTGCCTAGTCCCACAAATATGGCAGAAGTGATTGGGGGATGGGGCCTACATATCTTGCCTGCAAGGGAATCTGATTTTTGGGAAGTTTACAAGATGGCTCCTTTTCTCCTTAGGTGAAATGGATAGAGAATTGGTAGGAATTTGGTCTGAGGGGTCAGGGTTCTGTTCTATACTTCCTGTCACTGTGATTTTCCTTTCAATGATCTCATAGAAGGTCTGAATGTAAGTCCTGCTTCCAACAGTTCATTGGCTATGTGGCCTTGGGTAAATCAGAAATCTCCCTAGGCTTCTGTTTCCTCATTTCCTACCTCACTGGACTGTTA
The DNA here is from genome assembly GCF_011100635.1 of Trichosurus vulpecula. Lineage (NCBI taxonomy): Eukaryota > Metazoa > Chordata > Mammalia > Diprotodontia > Phalangeridae > Trichosurus > Trichosurus vulpecula. The sequence continues at coordinate 413,372,547 of NC_050573.1, read as the reverse complement.
TAGGGAAAGTGATTAGTAAACTCTAAAGAACCATATAAATGGATTGTTTCTGAGATAAGCATTCACAAATGGCTTATATAACACCTGGAATGGAAATGGCAGAGATGCAAATGAACTAATTTAGTTCACTATGAAACTGGTCTAAAGGAACCAGAAAAACATAACATCTACTAAATGGAGTAGCTTGAATTTCATCATATTATGCTCATTAATGATTGAAGCAAATGACAAATTTGTTCAGTTCTTGGTTGTTCTTGTGAGCTTTTCAATGGAAATAAGCATCCATTAAATATTTACTATGTGCCAGGCACTACTTGCTAAGAGATGAGATACAAACATAAGCAAAAGGAATGACATTGTGTACCCTCGAGGAGTTTACATTCTAATGAGGAAAGACAATGTACCAATGAGAGAAGAATGAGAATGGAGGAGGCAATGGAGTTAGATAGGGTGCATGCTGTTGGAGAGGCAGAAGCATAGCTGGGAGGGCAAGGAAGGCTGGGTGACCTGGCCTCTATACAGGTGATATCAGGAGTAACTCAAGAATGAGAGAAAGGGGCAGTCATAGCAAAGGGATATCAAAAGATGAGGAGACCACAGAATGAGCAATGAGGTTCCAGGGAGAGGCTGCAGCTGAAATTCAGAAAGTCAGAAAAATAGGCTACTTAAGGTGCTGTGTTAGGATCTGGGGATATAAGGACAAAAATCTAAAGTCTTTGCCTGAAAAGGGCTTACCTCACAGGTAAGTAAACACTACATAAGCTGAAAATAATAATAATACTGATGGAGGGGAGGAATTATGAAAGTCTTCACAGAGAAATGATTGACTGAGCTAATTCTTGAATGAAGATAAGCATTGTGAGTAGCCGAGATGAGAAAGGAGGTAGTAGATTCCAAGGAGGAAGGTAAGCCTGCATGGGCAGAGTCCCAGTGATGCCATGGAAAATTTGGGGAACATAGAATGCATGAAGAGAAGCGATGAAATATGTCTGGAAAAGTAGATTGGAACTAGATCGTGAAGGGGTTTGATTTCCAGCCAAATTCCAGGAGGAATTTGCATTTTAACTTAGAATCAATATGGAACCACTGAAGTTATTTGAGCAGGGGAATGACATGGTTGAATCTATGCCTAAGGATTATTACTTTGGCAGCTCTGTTGGAGGCAGAGAGGCTAATTAGGAGGCTATTGTAGTAGCTGAGACAAAAAGTAATGAAACTCTGAACCAGGATAGTGCTATGTAAATAGAGAAAAGAGAATGGATGGCAGGATGTTATGAAGGGATAATCAGCAAGACTTGGCAATTGATTGCCCATGGTGGGCTCACAGTGGGTAAGGGAAAACCTTTGATCCTTAAAGCAATATAGAACTTTGAGCAAATGATAAGGGAAAAATGAAAACAAAGAACTATAGCCTTGACCAGCAGACTTGGACTAAATGACCTCTAATGTACCTTTCAGCCTTATAGCTACTATTCCAAGTGGGTGTTGCCTAAAGAATAAGGAGCAATAAGTGAAAAGGAAGTCATCAACTATGATCATTTCTGAACATATACCCTTATAAAGACGAGAAAATCTGAAGGTTCTTTAATTTTAGACCAACAGCTGTGGACACTGATTTTTTTTTTTGGCCAAAAATAGGACCCACATCCTGGCCATGAAAAGTTCCAAACATGAAAATGAAATGGATGAGAGAATTTAATTTAATAATCCAAGAGCATGTGCTAAAACATTCAAGGCAGATAAGTTTGGAGTGCAATGATATGTCAAATCCTCCACTGGTTTATGATGGATTCTCAGAGTATGAACCTACTCCTCTCTGTTGTTTGTAGATAAGGACTTTTCAAAGTGTTCTGTGCATTTGAGAAATAAAGTGGGTGGAAAACTTTTCTAAGTAGGTCATATTTCTGATGACTAAGGTTGGGGCATTATGTCTACTCAAAACTAAGTCAATAATGGATTGTTCTGAGATAAGCACACAAAATGGGTTACATGCAACTTTGAGTTGAAATGTCAGGGACATAAATTAACTAATTCAGCCAGTTCTAGAATTGGCTCAAATGAACCCCAGAAGCAAAACACCTATAAAAACATTTACAAAAATAATATGTGAAGGAGTCATCATCAATGAGGAATTCTTTTTCCCATTTGGTCTATACACTGGACATTCTCATTTGATTTTGTCAACCAGAAGATTGTTGAACAGCATTATATTTGCATTTGCATCTCTCAAGGAATATTGTGTGATTCTGCCATATACATGGGAAATAGCATGTCAAAGAAAATCATTTCAGACTTCATTTGGCTACTGAGTAAGATTTTTTTAAATCAACCAACAATAAATACATTGGCATTTTGTGTTCTCTGTATCTTTCAGTCAACTGATTACGAAAACATGATCTACTAAAGAAAATAACTTATAAAAACCTCTGTCCCTTCATATATTTTAATGAATAACACAAAATGAGCACATAAGCAGTTACTGATGTCCTCTTGACTAATTTTTCAGTAATAATACCGGTCATGATATCTACCAGAGACTTGATAGCTTTCCATCTTTAGAAGTATTGAGAATTGGTACTTAAATACTTCGATAATTATATATAGCATAGATTTCTTCCAAGAATACTCTATTTCCTGTCTCTATCTTAAGTACTATTTCTATTGCCTCATAAATCTCACACCAGGATTGAGATATTAGAGTCCAGATCTGGTGATTCTATTGTTATCAATGAAGAAAATAGTTTGTTATGGAAATGCTGACATAATGATTCCACTTTTCCTTCTGTTCATTTTCTTCCTTCCTGATCTTGATGTTCTTGCATAATTGTTTCTCATGCCCAGCTTTTTCAGACTTGTTTTTCCTTCTACTGTACTTGACTCTTTTATGCAGGTATCCTGCTCAGAACTTGTCACCATGTTCTTCTGTAAGCTTTTGAAAACAAGTATATATTCTAAACTAGCATTGTCCTTAGTTGACACATCTTTCTTCTCGGCGAGGAGAATAAGTTTTTGCTCATAGGGCCTGGGTTCTTTATAATCCGCAAAAGCAAAAACAAAAAAAGGCAAATGTCTTCTTTGTGGGATTGGATAAATTCTGCGATGCGAAGTTTTTAGTGTTGTTTTGAAATTTCTACATTAGAAGTAGAGAGGACCTTATAGATGATCTAATCCAACCCAGAGTTTAAAAGTTTGGGCACTATTCCTTTGAAAGAGTGATGGTTTACTGAAGAAAGAAGGAAAAAGATAATCCTTGTAGTTCCTAAATAAGCATCTTAGGAAAACTGGAAAGCTTGGTTTTGGTTTTAAGAGGCTGTGGAAATGACACAAAATGAAAACAGGGAACAATATGTTAGGTATTAGGATACTGCAAGTAAGATAATAAGGGAGAGTTTCTTGCATACTTAGCTCCAAGGCATTTTTACCTTTATTTTTTTTTCTTTTTGGTGCAGGTCAGGGGCAAGGAGGCAGTCGCTAAGCCACAAGGTGATACTATGAGTCTTGGAGGAACTATATGGGATTCTATGGGTAAGAAGAATTCATTTGTAATGGTTGAAGACTGCCCTGATTGCAGTTGCTTTCTAGGAGGTAAGTCAATGGCATATGTGAGTGCTTTGAGTTCTTGTATGCTTCACGAGCTTCTCTGAGTCCTGATATTTTGCTTGTGTTTTCTTCCCTGATTGGGGGGGGGGGGGGCGGTGATATACTAAAGATCAATGAAACAGAAAATGTTTAGGGAAAAAAAAACAAAATTAAAGGAAAATAGAAAATAGTACAAAAACAGAGAGAGAGAGAGAGAGATGTTCCATCAGAAAGTCTAGTAACAGATGAGTTCTGAAGTCACATTCACACAGCTCTTTCAATAGGAATCGAGAATCTGGGGTCCAATGAAGCTAATTTTCTCAAATTCAGGTGAGAATCCTATTTGTCCTAAATGAAAGTTCCTCCTATGCATCCCTGTAGCACAGATGGCAAACCATAAATTTCTCCAGTGAATCACTGAAAACATGTACAAAAATACAGATAGAGATCCTGATGAAAATATTCCCTGGTAGACGCCTACAGCCCTTGGGACATCCAGAAAATGCCTCTAATGGATCCCTGCAATATCAATTTGGGCCAGCAGACCAATTGTAGTCACTTCATGTTAGAATGTTAGAATAAACAGTCTAACACTAAAAAGAAAAATCAAACAAATTTGGATGATCTCTAAAGATACATGGAGCTCTCAAAAGGAAAGCACTTGCCTTTAAAGGAAATTTATATAATTTTAGGAGAAAATAACAAGTGTCTATGTAAACCATACCCATGAAAAACCATTTTCTGCCCTCTTTGTAGTACATATATATCAGCAATCATCCTGAGAGCTGTTTTGGCTTCTTTGAGTGGGGGTGCACTTGAGGCTTCAAATATTCAACTCTCTTCCATTGTCTTCACAGTAAAAAAAGGATTTGCATGCCAAGATAACTCAGTTCTCAAATATTGAAACTCTCAAAATCTCTACAAAGCAACATTTTTGCATTACAACCTCAGCTCTACGGAAAATGCATAAGCCACAAATAAATGAAACTGCAAAAAGCAGATCTGCCCCCAATCGCTTGGGCATGGCCTTGCCAAGGTTTTTTGTTGTTGTGGATATGGTGCTTTATAAAGTCTTAGCAATATAGAAGGTGTCCACTCTGCTCAGAAGTGGCATTTGTGGTCCAACTTTTGTTTTAATTTGCGAAGCCACCTTAATTTTTTTCTGGGCTAAAAGATGATAATAAAAATGGTTAGGCTCTATTAGAGATTCAACTCACATAGGCTTGGGTTAGATAAACTGAACCTGATATGATTCAGGCAAAATATACTTGCTAACTTTTCATTATCAAACCCCTGCAAATAACAGCCTTAGCTGGAAAAGGAAGGTGGATGATGGTGAGACAAAGAAAAGGAAAAACTACCAAGTGAAAATGTAATCTAAAGGTAACCCCATCTTTTGCCACATCTTCTTGCCTCCTCATCTCCTATCAGGTCAGTCAAAATTAAAATGTTTTAAGCTGAAAGGAGGTTGTAAGAGCAGTAAATCAGTGATTATTTTTGAAGTTTCATATTTATAATATGTATTTTTAAGATTTGGATGTTGGTATGACAGGTACCAACATTCACACTTCTAGAGTATGATAAAGAAGCAAATAGTGGAATAATGCAATTGCATCCAGATGAAATGTCATGTCAAGAAGAATGTGTCAGGTGAATGGCATATACCAGAATACTTCTGGCATGTGAGGATTACTATAATACAGGAAAAAAATGGTAGGACAAGCATAAAAAAAATGCAATAAAAATATGGGTTGAGAAATCCAACGGTGAAACTACATAATACTTTTTTTCAATCCCCAAAGTACTGGAAAAAAAAATAAGGCAATTGAACTGAAAATATGTTTATGTGCATGTGTGCGTATATATTCTCCTCTAAAGCCTTCTACTTATGTTAACTCTTTGTGACTCGTAGGTGACCCTTGATTCTTGAAAACTATGTCAGCAGACCCCAAGCTTTAGCAAGTCCCACCAACCTGGAAAGACCTCAAGTATGTTGTTGCTTGTCCTTCATTTTTGAGGAGGACCAATGACATCACAGGTTATGTCTTGATTTGTGCGTCAATCGGATTTAAGCGAGACAGAGTTGTGCAAAGTGGTCGGCCTCACTCTTCCTTCTTGAATCATTGAAGTCCAGTGGCAGGACAAAAGTAAATATAGGTCTGCTAACGGATAGTATGTTTCTTGGCTTATGCCTATGCTGCCCGAGTTCAGAAAGTCTCTTCACAAACTTGACTGCTGAATTTTCCCACCACAACAAATAAAGAATGCTATCTATTAAAATAATATCTTTAGAGCTGGAAGGGATCTTAGAGGTCCTATGGTTCACACTTCTCAATTTATGAATCAGGAAATCAAGATATGAATATTAAAGCACTTGTCTAAGAATATATAGATAATAAAGGGCAGAGATGGTATTTTAACTAAGGCTGTTTGGCTTTAGATCCACCAAGTATTCCCATTCTAACATACTGAAATCTGTGTTGATGGAGGCAGGTACCCATATGGGACAAATCACAAATCCTGAAAATTGGTACTTCTGTGTATCTATCTAGATCATGTGTACAATGTAGAATGGGAATCCTTTTGTTTGCCATGTAAATTGTCTGGGCAGGTACTCCATCAATCAACATTTATCCAGCCCCTCCTATGTATCAGGCATTGAGCTGCTAGACATTAGGGATACAAAGAGAAAAATGAAACAATCCTTAGCCTCACTGAGCTAACATTCAAGATAGGAGATGAAAAAGGGGAGGGATTCTGAGCAGGAGTGACCCCAGATGAAGGTGGCATCATACAGGCAGGAATTAGCTCAAACAGTGTTACTGGTTGCCTACTTATTACTTACCAGAGTAGTCAGTCATCAATCAACAACCAGGAATGTTGCTAGTTATTGGTGATAGAAATACAAAGAATGAAATAATTCCTTCTCTTAAGGAGCTTACATGCGTACTGGTGGAGGTGAGCCTAGACAATTATTTTACTCCATTTAAAGTAAGTGACAAGATGCTTTGTCCTGATACCCCAAGAAGATAAGAATGTATCTCAGTTGTTTACTGAGTGTGACCAAGGCCTGTACATTCCTATTGAATCAATCAATTTCAGGCTTTAGAATAAGTATAAAGGTCCTTGAAAACTTTAGATGTCTTCAAAAGTCATTAAATGCACAAAAGTGACATGACCAAAGAAATCAGTTCCAATGGTTTTGAGGCACTTGCTCATACTCTGTAGGTCTTATTTAAAGCCTTCCAGCCAAGGGTTCAAAAAGCAATTGCTTGTGATGGGAAGAGAATGACTTAGCGTTGGCTTCAGTCTCCTCCCCTCAGGATTTGGACTTTTTCATTGGCAACAATGTCTGCATTAAGAGTAAGGACAGAGTGGGTGGGATGAGGAAAGACAGATTCAAAACTTTACAAAGAACCCAGCAGAAAAACCACAACATTCCTGGGACAAAACACCTAAAGGACTCCAGGGCTGTGAGCTATTCCCCACCCCACCCCCCAATCCTACCCCCCACCTTGGCCATAAAAATTCTGAGCTTGTCTACTTTTCCCCTGGACTCTATATGTACTGGGGGAAAGTGTGTTACCTGAAGGTGAAGGGATATTTGTACCAACTCCATGATCAAAGATGCCAATTTCTAAAAGCAAATTAGGGCCACCTAGTTGGCTCAATGGATAGAGTGCTAGGCCTGGTGTCAAGATCTGGGTTCAAATCCAGCCTCAGACACTTACTAGATGCGTAACCTTGGGCAAGTCATTTAACCTTTGTTTGCCTTAATCCACTGGAATATGGCAAACCACTCCAGTATCTTTGCCAAGAAAACCCCATGGGCAGTATGGTCCACAGGGTCATGAAGATTCAGACACAACTGAAAAAAGCTGATTAAGTCTGACTAAAGATATTGACTGATAATTATTGAAAGAAGTACACTCATAGGGGCTTACAAATTATAGAATTTAAAACTACACACACACACACACACACTCTCTCTCTCTCTCTCTCTCACTTCTCAAGGTTACCCCTAGAACTGAGGGGATAAGTAAGCAGCTGCCATCTACATGGCTGAACTGCAAGTATAAATGGAAGTTAATATAATCACACCACAACATATAGTACACATGACTTTACTTTATCATTCCATAAAGCAATGACATTGTAGTCCCCACATAATACATTTAGACAGCAGGCTGAAAATTGAACACAAACTAATCTAATATACACAACAACGGATGTACAAAGATAAAGGAAAAGGAAGGGGAACAATGAAAGGAGAAAGGGGAAGGAAAGGACATTGTAACAAGTCATAAAGTAGAAATCAGATGCAAGAAAGTATCAAGAAATATTGTGAAGTTCAGAGTTCTACAAAGCAGCTCCAGCTGCTGACATCCTATATCTGGCACAGCACAGACTGGCTGCCAGCCTGACTTTGTCCATGTGCCTGGGGGTGGACATCTCCAGTTAGACAAAGGCAAATACACTGAAGAAGAGATAAAAATAAATATGGAGTCATAAAGAGTTAGATGTGCCATACATTTTCAGGGAAAAAAAACTAATTCCCCCTCAAATATCCCACAACACAGACTGACTTGTTCTCTGCACCTTCCCATAATCAAACCCTAACACACATAAACACACATATACACATAACACAGATACACACCATACTAATCAACAGGAAGTCCAAGATCTTTTGTTGATGATGATCTTTGAAAATTACTGTTGGAATATCAAGAATTCTTCATTCATTTCAACTCAATGAATATTTTAGTAATAGTAAATGAAGAAGTGAGATTTTCTTTGTGAGGATTTCTCCCTCCCCCACTATTATAATTTGAAATATATGACAATGAAATTGTCATTTCAGTTTATTCTGCACATTTCTGGGAATTTTATGGTTGGTGAAGCAGAACGGCTTTTAAATGTGACCATTCATTTAGCCATCCTGATAAAAGTTCCCTATATCTGGATTTGTCCTGTGGCTTCCTGCAACTCCACATGTCAAAACAAAAATCACAAAACTCCTCTTTCCCTCCAAACTCATCCCTCTTCCAATTTTCTCTGTTTCTATCAAGGACACCATGATTGTGCAACAGGACTATCCCCTTTGACTCCTCACTTCCCCTCAGCCACCATATCCAATCAGTTACAAAATGTTGCTGATTCTATCTCTACAACATCTCTTGCATCTGTCCCCTTGACTCTACTCTCTTACACACTCTCTTTCCACACTACTTCTTGACTGGATTGTTATTTTCTAGTTAGGAAACATATGTTGCTGTTGAATTGAAGTGCCTGGAGATTGCTAGTTTCTCTTATCTTTTGTAACATGAGTTCCAGAGGCACTGGGCTTTTTGGCTGAAAGGAACCCCCTTGGCAATTATTCCTAAAAGGCTATAAAACTAATTTGTTTCCTTGTCCTGGGCTGAGAATGGGAGCTGTGGGAGACCATTAGAATCTGTGAAGGCCAAGCTGCATGAGTTTCCTAGTGGAAGCTATGTCAAATTGGAATACTTATAACTCTTATCCTGTTTCTTACAGTTGGTATAAAGGTGCAGAGTAAGGAAAATATCATCCTGTCTAGAATTTTTTCTTTCCTTTGTTTCATCAATCAATGAGTAAGTATTTCTAAAACACCTACATCGTGCTAGAACCAGAGCTAGGTCCTGTAAATACTAATACAAAGAAAGAAACAACCGCTACCCTCCACATATTGGTGAAAGCATAGAATAAAGGGGAGGTTCAAATAAAAGGAAAGTGATTGTGTCCCCTCAATTCCCACCTCAGTGTTTAACTATTTACCTCCTTTTCAATTCAATTAATTCACCAATTATTTGTTTTCTTTAGTGCAAAGGACAGGCAGTTGGGACACAATAAGAAAATGAAAAATAGTCTCTCTTAGCTCAAGGATTAATTCCCAACATGTTAAATCAATTCAAATGTTGGATATTTAGAGAGCATATGCCTGAATCCTAACTTTGCATCTTCTGAAAAGTTACAAAAATCATCAGGATTTTAATTCATATGCTTACCACTTACTAGCTTATTACATATAAGCATATGTATACATATATGTATATGTATGTATGTATATGTGGCTGCTATGAGCCAGATATTATGCATGGCACAGGAGATATGAAACAAAAAATAAAATAATTACTCTCTCAAAAAACATCCTTAGGGGGCAAAAATTAGGTATATGTATATGTAAATGAAAAATAAATATAAATTAATTTTAGATGAGAGAAGGAACTAGTAGATGGCAAAGATAGATAAGGGCTTCAAAAACAATGAAAATTTAAAACAGAGGTTTGTGTATATGTGTGTGTATATGCATATATACATAGCTACATACATATCTCTGATCCCAATATAGATCAGCACTTACATTGAAACTTAGGGTCTTTGCAAGCTGCTTGGGGCACTTAAAGGTTAAGTGACTTGGCCAGGGTCACACAGCTAGTATCTGTCAGAAGTAGAGCTTGAACCCAGGAGATCCTGACTTGGAGGCTCTCCTCTACTATGCCCTGCTGCCTCTTTTTACATTCAACTCCAAAAAAATCTAATTGCATTTAATTGGCCCGAGGTTCTAACCTAATGAAATATTTTTGGAACCTGAGTCAGATATCAAATGTTTATCTTTGTGATATCTGCAAATAAGATAAGCATTCTATCTTGGTTCTCATCTAAGTCATCCTCAAGATAAAATCAATTCAAAGCACTCCTTAATCTAATCCTCTCCTTATTTTCTAAACTTACCTCATATTAAAATAAACGCTGATTGCGCTGGTTTGCCTTTGAAAACACCTTGCACTTTCTAGCCCTTTGCTCATACATTCTGCAATTTCCCACTCTATTCTATGGATATCCTTTAGAATATCCTATTCCTATGGATCCTTTAGAGCCCAACTCAAATGTCACCTGTTCTATGAAGTATTCCCTGACACCTCTTCCCTCTCCTCTGATCTATAGAGCCTGTTAACTAATAAATCAGTAATTTAATCAACAAATGTTAGCTAGGTAGCAGTATATCTGACTAAGTGGGGTTTTCTGGACAGTGGGTGCAAAGAAGCAATTATGTATTATAGTGGTCAAAAATTCCAATTTGCTCCTAGCTTAAAGAGAAACATGGTACCCAGGTTTGGGAAGGTGAGAGTGCCACTGTACTCTGCCCTGATCAGACTATATATGGAGTATTGTATTCTTTTCTGGGAACTACATTTTGGGAAGAACAATCACAAACTAGAAAGATGGAGTGGTGAAGTACCTTGTGAGTGTACCATATGAGAAATAACTAAAGGAACTACAGAAGTTTAGCTTAGAGAAGACTTAGAAGGAGCATAGTAGCTGTCTTCAAGAAGGGCTTTCATATGGAAGATTAGTTTTAGATTGGATTAGCTTTGCTTGGATCTAGAAGGCAGAACAAGGACCAATGGTAAAAGGCTGCATTAGGTCTGGTGTCAAGAAAAGCATTTCTTAACAACTAGAACTAAATAGAGGATAGTAATCTACTCCAAGATGGAGTACGATGCTTAGATGGTGTGGTGGGAGGTGAGGGAGGAGAGTCCTGGAACTGGAATCTGGAAGACCTGAGTGAAATCCAGCCTTAGACACAAGCACTGTGACCTGGTGCAAGTTCCTTAATCTCCGTTTGCCTCAGTTTTTTTTTTCATCTCTAAAATGAGGGAAATAATAGCACCTACCTCTCAGGGTTGTTGTGAAGATCAAATGAAGTGATATTTGTAAAGCATTTTAGAAACCTTAAAGCACTATGCAAATCTAGTGATGATGCTGCTGCTGCTGATGATGATGATAACGATGATGTTTCTCCCTGAGGAGAAATCTTATGTCAAAGGCTAGGTGACCATCTGATCTCTTGTGGAGGGGATTATTTGCAGAAATATGTTCCCTAAAAATCCTTCCAACTATAAGATTTTCTGATTTTGCAATTCCGATGCTGTGAAAGGTATACATGAAATAACAGCCAACTGCTGTGGACATTATATAGAATGAAGAGGGTAACAGTGCAGCACAAGACACTCCAATGCTCGGTTCTGGGCATTCTCTCTGGCCATCCACCATGCCTGGAATTCTCTCCCTCACCTTCCTGGCTTCCTTTAAATCCCAATAAAATCTGATCTTCTATAAGAAGCCTTTCCTAAACCCCTCTTAATTTCTAGGCTTTCTCTCAGTTGAAACTATTTCCTTCTTATTTTGGAAATCATTTGCTTTGCATATATTTGCTTGTATGTTGTTGTCTCTCCCCATTAGATTGCAAGTTTCTTGAGGGCAGGGATTATCTTTTGTTTCTTTTTATAACCTCACTGCTTAGCACAACGCCTAGGTGCTTAATAAATGTTTGTTTATTGATCGATAGAAAAGAGAAATCAGTGAGGGATCTCATAGTCGGGAAAGTTTTCATGGAAGAAACCTGAGCCTTGAAGAGTGGGTAAAATCTCAAAGGCTTCCAGAATAGCAAGTAGCAGCCCAGTGAAGGTGGGGAGGGAACAGAGCAAAATCCTGAGAGCAGGAATGGTGTTATGGTTTATGAGACAGTAAAAAGGGCTGCAATAACCCAGTGGGTATTTGTCAGGATAAGGCTGGATAGATTGTGTAGCACTCTGGGTCTAAAAGATAAGGCAGAAAACAAGTACTTCTTGAGAAACCAGTGACCCATCATTCTCTCCGAAACACAGCAAACCAAAGGGTTAATGAATAGGCTACAGAAAGGTTTTCTTTTACAAAGCTATCACAGAGATAGGTCTACTTGGTGGGGGTGGAGGTAGACTTTGAGGTTGCTAATTTCCTATCTTCATGTTTAACTTGCTGATTCCCACCTGTATTAACTATCAGTCTTTTTGTTTTTATCATTTTTAAAAGCAATTTTCACTTTGATCTAGCTCTCTCTCTTGTTGTGACTCCTGTGGGATGTCAAGTAGAACCCTGTGCTGGTCACTCAGATTCCAGGGTTGTCTTGGGGATCTTCTCCCTTTTGTTAGTGGCACCCTAGACAATAACACCCTGTCAGCAATGTCACCACCTAGTACCTATCAACCTTACCCTGGGTCACATTCTTTACTGACATGCTTGAAAATGTGTCAACAAATCTGCCTTTTGTTAAAGATAAACTAGAGGAAAAAATGCAGGCTTATATAAATATTAAAAACCAATATGTCTATATATAGATAGTAGATATGTAGCTAAATCGATGGATAGAAAGTGAGATAGAGAAATAGGTGATAGATAGATAAATAGATAGATAGACAGATATTTAAACCACAAATAATAGCTTGAGAAAGCAAATGAACAAAAAAGAAAAATAGTCACAGTGTGGCTCACAAAAAAAATGTGGGATCATAGAGTCCTAGATGTAGAACTATAAGAAACCTCAGAAATCACCTAATCCAACCCACTCATTTTACAGATAAGGTAACTGATGCCCAGAAATGGTAAATGACTCATTTAGGTCATACACATAATAACAGAAATAGTGTTTGATCCCTGGGCCTCTAGCTTCAAATATAGTGCTCTGTCCATTGTGCTAAGAACTTAAGGGGGAAAGAAGAAAGAAAAGAATCCACAATAATATCCATAATTCATATTTATTGCTCATACTCCATGAGCCTAGACCCAGGGGCAATATAACAGTATAGCTAAATTTTCATGACAAAATATTCAGGTATATGTAAAAGCTATGGTTTTCCTTCTTATTCACAGATGATGTACATTTTTCATCTGGCTGACCTCCTGGATTTCATGATCTTCAGAAATTTATCATTCTCAAGATGAAGTCAACTCTGAAATTCATCCTCCTTAGCACCCCTTGTCCTTGCTGCTTCTTCCCTTCCTCTGTTTGGAAAGGGTAGAAATTGGACATTGGAGAGATCGTCCCTAATCTCCACCCTTTAATGAGGGCAAGAAAGGAATTCACCTCATCATTTCCCCCTGGCTGACCTCTTAGGACCTCTAGAAACTCATAATTCTGCAAGATGAAATCACCTCTGTGACTTACATCTCTCATTTCCCATCCTGGCTACAGGACTTCATCGTGCACAGGGCACTGGCACTACCCCTCCCCTTTTCAGCCTCTTTTTATGTGTTGTCCTCCCCTACCAGATTGTAAGGTCCTTGAGGGTAGGGACTGTCATGTTTTTCTTTTAATTCCCAGCACTTAGCAAAGTATCTAGCACATAGTAGGTGCTTAATAAATGTTTGATGATGCTGACTCTGATGGATTTTGTGTGTGTGTGTGTGTGTGTGTGTGTGTGTGTGTGTGTGTGTGTGTGTGTGTAAGGGGTAAGGAAGTTACAGAATTCTGATATGAACACTCAAGAAAAACTTCTACCTAATTTTTCCAACAATCTTCAAAAGTTTCTATTGGGTACATAAAGATGAACAGTCACAAAATACCTTTGTTGATTTTTGTTGTCAAAGATGATGACTTTCCTTTAGTAAAGGCATCTAGAAATTTAAATTTATTCTTTGATTATTTTATCTACTGTCATTAAGTGGTCATCATCCAAATAGACCCATGAGGAGTCTGGGAGGCCACAATAGAAGATGCTTTCACCCACACATACACACACACACACACACACACCTGAATACATGGAAAAGAGGGGTTTTTTAGGAGCAAGTAGGTTGAAGTGGGGCTCTTTTCAGGCCTGCAAATTTAGCTTGTCCTCCTGGCTATCATCCAATTTTCAAAAGAAGAAATACAAATTATTCATAACCATCTGACACATGTTCAAAATTACTCATAATCAGAGAAATGTAACTTAAAACACCCCAAGTTATAACTTTGTATGTGTTGAGTTAGCAACGATAGCAAAGGATAGAGAAACTCAATGTTGGATTCACTGAGGATAAACAATTTACTGAACTAGTTCAACTTTTCTTGAAAATTTATTATACAGAAATAATTAATTAAACAACAAAGCTTACTAAATTGAAAATGCCATTTGATGTAGTTTCTACTACTAAGGTTATATCCTAAAGCTGTATATTAATGCAAGAAAAGATCTATATGGACAAAAATGTTCCTAGAAGCAGGATGTGTAATAACAAAAAACCTGAAACAAAATATGTACGCAGTGGTGAGGGAATGGTTAAACAAAGGGTGGTATGTGAATATAATGGAATGTTGCTATGCCATAAAGAATGACAAATATAAATAATTCGAACACACATGGCATCATCAGTCCCAGGAACTCTGGCTAGATCTATTCCCTTACAAAATGAAGTGACATCAGTACCATGAACACTATGCTCAGCAGTGCAAACAAGTAATAGAGGCATTTTTCTATGCCAGTACGTATGCCTATCAATTTCCTTTCAAAAAAAAAAACAAAACATCTTTCCAGTCAACTAGGAACCAAAGATTCTTATCAGTGGGCTGTAAGAACTGAGTCTCAAAGCAGGTTCTTTTTGATCACTTAGACAGACTGGTGATGCAATGGATAAGAGCACTGGCCTTGGAGTCAGGAAGACTGAGTACAAATCAAACCTTAAACACTTACTAGCTGTATGCTCCTGGGCAAGTCACTTAACTTCTGTTTGTCCCAGTTTCCTCAGCTATAAAATGGAGATAATAATAGTACCTACATCACAAGGTTGTAAGGATCAAATAAGATAATATTTCTAAAGTGTTTAGTATAGTGCCTCTCACAGAGTAGGTGTTATATAAATGCTAGCTGTTGTTATCACTTGACAGTCTGCCTTAATGGATAGGCCTCCACTTTGGTATTGGCCTCACCACCTCATGCTTGCACTATCACAATAGGCTGCTAGTTGGTCTCCCCACTCCAGGTAATCCCCCATATAACTGCCAATGTACAGGTCTGACCACATTGTCCCACCTCCCACTCAGTAACTCCTGTGGTTCCCTATCATGTCCACGACCAAGTAAAGAATGTTCCATTAGGCTCTTAAAGCCCTTCATAATCTGGATGCTTCCTACTTTTCCAGGTTTCTCATACTTTATTCTCCTCTACTTCCTTTATGATCCAGTGACACTGGCCTTCTTGCTGTTCTCACACATGACACTCCTCC
This sequence comes from Trichosurus vulpecula, assembly GCF_011100635.1. NCBI lineage: Eukaryota > Metazoa > Chordata > Mammalia > Diprotodontia > Phalangeridae > Trichosurus > Trichosurus vulpecula. The sequence goes on along the minus strand of NC_050573.1, from coordinate 413,356,920 downwards.
TCGGACTGTGCTTTTTCACTGGCTAACCCTCGTGCCTGAAATTCTCTCTTCCACCCCCTGGCTTTCTTAGGGAAAGTGCTTTTTTTTTTTTAAATGCAATTTATTTATTTAACATATTTGGCTTTCAGCATTGATTTTCACAACATTTTGAATTACAAATTTTCTCCCCATTTCTACCCTCCCCCCCACTCCAAGATGGCTTATATTCTGGTTGCCCTGTTCCCCAGTCAGCCCTCCCCTCTATCACCCCCCTCCCCTCTCATCCCCTTTTCCCTTCCTTTCTTGTAGGGCAAGATAAATTTCTACACCCCATTGCCTGTGTATCTTAGTGCTTTTTATAGGGTATGGTCAGAAATTATATCAAAGTAAAAAATGTCAACAGATTTAGAATACTCCACCCAGGAGGGACAGGCATTCTGATGATGTCAATTTAGAATACTATTTTTAGAGATGAAATTGATTCATATTTCACTTAGCTATATTTCACTTATACAAAACAGAATCCACTTCTATTTTTTCTCTGAAAGACGATGAAAAGCTTTTCTGCATAAAATCAAAAAATCTCCTCTGTGATCTGTTTTCCTGCCTGTTTCCCTACTGGGGAATGTACATGCCTTTGTGACTAAGAGAAGGGAAAATTCATGAATTGAAATTTACTAAAAGGAAGGCTAGCATGAATTAGTAGAGTACAAATTGGCATATTTATTTTTCATTAATTTTCTTGTGTATGAGCGGTGACCATAAAGCAGAAATAGAGGAATTTTCAAAATTAAACGTGAGAATTTTAAACAAACAAATGCACAACATTCTTCAAAATATTGATTTTAGGAGACTAAACAGTATTTTAACAGTGGTGCCATTAATCAAAATTTTATTTAAAAAATGTTTTTAACATTCTTTTCTTCTTAAATTTGAGTTCCAAATTCTCTCTCTCCTACCCCTCCTTTACTCATTGAGAAGGCAAGCAATATGATATCCATAATACATATGAAATCATGCAAAACATTTCCATATTTCAAAAAAGGAAGAAAAATAAAGAAAGTGAGAAACTTGTATTTCAATTTGTACTCACAGTTCATCAGTTCACTTCCTGGAGGTGGACAGCATTTTTTCATCATGAATCCTCTGGGACTGTCTTGGACCATAGTATTAGTCAGAGTAGCCAAACCTTTCACAGTTGAGCATCATTTACAACATGTTATTGTGCATGTTTTTCTGGTTCTTCTCACTTCACTTTGCATCAGTTCATATAGGTCCTTCCCCCCCCATGCCCGCCCAAACCACCCCTCTTGTCATTTTCCATAGCACAACAGTACTCCATCACAATCATATGCAACAACTTGTTCAGCCATTCCCCAATTGATTGGCATCCCTTCGATTTTCAATTCTTTGTCACCACTAAAAGAGCTGCTTTAAATATTTTTGTACACATAAGCCCTTTTCCTTTTTCTTTGGTCTCTTTGGAATACAGACCCAGTAGTGTTATTGCTGAGTCAAAGGATATGCACAGTTTTATAGCCCTTTGGGTCTAGTTCCAAATTATTCTCCAAAATGGTTAGACCAGTTCACTACTCCACCAACAATTCATTAGTGTACCTATCTTCCCTCATCCCCTTTAGCATTTGTCATTTCTGATAGGTATAAAGTGGTACCTCAAAGTTATTTTAATTTACTTTTCTCTAATCAATAATGATTTAGAGCACTTTTTCATATCAATATAAATAGCTTTGATTTCTTCTTCTGAAAACATTCTGTTTATATCTTTTCACTATCAGTTGGGGAATGGCTCTTATTTTTTATAAATTTAACTCAATTGTATGCTCAGTATACATTTGAGAAATGAGGTTTTATCACAGAAACTTACTCTTAAAAAATCTGATATTCATTATCTATGGTAGCTTCCCTGATTATCCCTTTTAATTAGGTCTATTTTTGCTTTTGCTTTGTCTGAGACCATGATTTCTACCCTTGCCTATTTTTTAAAGCATATTAGATTCTACTTCAGTCCTTTATTTTAATTCTGTCTTTCTGTTTCATGTGTGTTTCTTGTAAACAGCATATTTTAGGATTCTGGTTTCTAATCCATTTTGCTATCCACTTCCATTTTATCAGTGAGGTGAGCTTATTGCATTCACACTTACAGTTATAATTACTATGTATTTCCTTCTATCCTATTTTCTTCTCTTTCTTCCTCTCTCTTTTTATCCTGTCCTTCCTAAAAAGTCTATTTTGCTTCTAACCACTGCCCCCCTTAATCTGTCCTCTCTTTTATTATCTCCCCTCACTTTCCTCTTATCTTTTTCCCCTCATATTTCCCTACTGGGTAAGTAATATTTCTATATTCAACTGAGTGTGTGTGTGTTTGTGTGTATTTTTCCCTTTTTGAACCTGATGAGAGTGAGATTCAAGCATTACCCTTTAGCAACCCCCACCATTTCTCCCTCCATTGTAAAAATTCTTCCTTATGTGCCTCTTTTACGTGAGGAAATTTTTCCCATTCTATCTCCCCTTCCCCCTTCTCCTAGTGCATCCCTTTTTCTCATTCCTTTATTTTTTTTGGGGGGGGGGAGATCATCACAACATAATCAACTTGCATCCATGCCTTCTGTCTATGTAAACTCCTAACTGCCCTAAAAATGACAAAGTTCTTAGGAGTAACATGTATCATCTTTATGTGCAGCAATGTAAAGAGTTTAACTTTATCAAGATCCTTATGATCACTCTTTCATATTTACCTTTTTATGATTCTCTTGAATCTTGTCTTTTAATGTCAAATTTTCTATCAGCTCTGGTCTTTTCATCAGGAATGCTTCTATTTCATTAAATATCCATTTCCTCCCTGAAGTATCATACTCAGTTTTGCTGGATAGGTTATTCTTGGATGTAATCCTAGCTCCCTTGCTTTCCAGAGTATCATATTCCAAGCCCTCTGCTCCTTTAACACAGAAGCTGCTAAATCTTCTGTGATCCTGACTGATTCCATGATATGTGAATTGTTTCTTTCTATCTGCTTATTTTCTCTTTGACCTATGAGCTCTGGAATTTGGTTATGATATCCCTGGGAGTTTTTATTTTAGAGTGTCATTCAGGAGGTGACCAGTGGATTCTTGGAAATTCTATTTTACAATCTGGATCTAAGGTATTGAGGCAGTTTCTCTTGATGATTTGTTGAAATATGATGTCTAGGGTCTTTTTATCATGGCTTTCAGGTAGTCTGATAATTCTTAAGTTATCTCTTTTTAAATCTATTTTCAGGTCATTTTTTTTCCAATGAGATATTTCATATTTTTTTTCATTCTTCTGACTTTGTTTTATTGCTTCTTGATGTCTCAGGGAGCCATTAGCTTTCACTTGCCTGATTCTAATTTTTAGGAATGACTTTCTTCAGTGGGATTTTGTACCTCTTTTTCCATTAGGTCAATTCTGTTTTTTAACATATTATTTTCTTCAGTATTTTTGTGTGTGCCTCTTTTACCAAGTTATTAATTCTCTTTTCATAATTTTCTTGCACCATTCTCATTTCTTTTCCTAGTTATTCTTCTACCACTCTTATCTCTTTCTATAACTCTTCCAGAAATTCTTGTTGGACTTGGATTCATTTAACATTTTTCTTTGAGGCTTTATTTGTAGCTGTTTTCACATTGTTATCATCTTCTGAGTTTATGTCTTGGTCTTCTCTGCCACCATAGTAGGTTTTTAAATTTTTTATGGTCAAATCATTTTTCTTTTTTGCTCATTTTTCTAGCTTATTTCTTAAAAGAACTGTTAAAGTTGCGCTCAGCTCACTTGTGGTTGGGGAGACACTGTCATAAGTGTCAGGCTTGTCAATTTTGTTCTTTTCAGAACTAGTTCTGGGGGTCTGCAAGCTTTTCTTGTTTACAATGTGACACTCTCCCTGTCTGAACTCTGGTCTTTACCCCGGAAGGGTCCCTGGTCCCCTGCAGCCACATGTGGTGGTGTTCTCTTTGCTTTGAAACTGTGATCAGCATCCCTGCTTCCTTGTAACAGACCTCCCAGCATTCCTACCTGCCCTGGAACTATAACCCTGGAACTAAGTACGGGCAATAGAGTTGCCCGTCAGAGCTAACTGTACCCAGTGAGAACAAAAGGTCCCCATATTCTCTTTCTGACCAGTTGACTGACCCACTTATCATCTCAAGGCTGAAAGCTCCCAAAGCTGTTGCTCCTGCTTCAGCTGCTGTTGCTGCCACCACATGTGTGGGCTCTAGACAGGTCACAAACTCCTCCTGCTTTCCACCTAAGTTCTCTTAGGCCAAAAAAAAGTCTTACTTTGACCTTTTCTTGGCTTTACCACTGCAAAATTTGATTTGAAGCATTATTTTAAAGTTTCTTGGAGAGGAATGTTGAGAGAATTCAGCTGGGTTGCCTCTAATCCACCATCTTGCCTCTGTCTACCTGTCAATCAAACTATTTTGCAGCTCCATTTTTGGAATTGTCTTCAGAGCTCCAGCCCCCCACCCCCACAAATCACCAAATCCCATGGGTTCAATAACTAACTCTGTGCAGCTTAGTACCATGTCTATATAGTCAGCCTCTGTCTATCTCCTAAGCAGCAGTCCTTCATCATCAACTGTCTTTTGGACATCTAGGACTTGACATCCTACAGGCATCTCAAACTCAACATTTCTAAAATACAATTCATTATATGTTCCCCGAAACCATCACCACTTCAAATTTCCTTATCACTTTTGAGGGAATCACCATCTTCCCATTCATTCTGGCTCACAACCTAAGTGTCATTGATGACATCTCATTTTCACTCACCCCACATATCCAATTTGTTTCTAAATCTTGTAATTTTTAATACCATAATATCTGTCCTAATGTGCTCCATTCTTTCTCCCATACAGACATGAACTTACTTCAGGTCCTTATGTCCTTTGGCCTGGACTACTTCAGTAACCTTCTAACTTGACTATTTGCCTCAAGTCTCTCCCCACTCCAATCCATTCTCTACTTGGCCTCCAAGTCATTTTTTAAAGTGTTAGTCTGACCAACACACCCCTCTAAAGGATGAGTTCCAGTGGTTTTCTATTACCTCCATGACCTTATGTAAAATCTAATGAAAAAAAAAGTCAGTAAACTGCTTTCCAGAGGTGTAAGAAAAGATAGTATGGTATCTGGTGTTGCTCCCACAGAAGCTATCCATATAACTGAGTTAACACTTATTTGCCAAGACAATGGCCATCCTGGTGTCAGGGAAACTGGAGAGGCCAAACCAGTTGAACCAGTTCAAGCTTATCATGTCAGTTCAAGGGTCTGGTTTTGGTCAAGGGTCCAGGTCTACTGATTTGCATAATTTGCATATGTTAAAAAGGGAAGGTAGCAATAAAGACTGTAGATTCATCCTCAGACAAGGAAGATAGAACTAATTAACTTCACTTCTACTTCTGTATCCTTATATTCTTACCTATATAAACTGTATAACCTAAGGAAACTATGTACAAAGTAAAAAAGTAAAGAATGTAAACTAGCCATAACTCCAACAGGAGTGGAGGTGATGTTTACCCCCACTCCTGCTGCTGTATCAGTGTGAGTGTTTCTAGTGAGCACTGCACCAGCTCTCTGGAGGAGTGTAATAAATGCCTTCCTCTGCCCACTCTAGTCCTGAGTTCTTTGGGTGAGAATGGGCAAATCACATGGATCTGATCCTAAGGTTATGCTACCAGGAAAGCAATGAGCTGCAGAAGCACCACTGGGACTAACTTCCTGACTCTGCCTTGGGGAGTCCTGTGATCCCCACTGTGGTGTTAAGAGGGCTATCACTTGGGATTTCCCTGGGGAACCCTTTGGTCTGCACAGCCTTCTTAAGGGGCCTTCACTTGGGTCCTCCTTAGGGTCTGACCCTAGGAAGCCCTGAGATCCCCACAGATAAAGGGGGGCTACCATTTGGTCCTCCTTTGGGAGTCCTGTGGTCTGCACAGCCTTCCTTAGGGATTATCACAGGGCTCTTCCTCAGGACTTTGGCCCTGCCTAGGCAGTCCAGTGATCCCCAAAACCACATTTCTTACAAGAGACAAAATCCAGCCCTATTGGTGTACACTGAGCTAAGCATGGTTTTTACATTTTTAGAGAAAGTATTATTGTATTTTAAAAATGTAAAGACCATTCTTAGTTCAAAGACAGAACAAAAATTTAGCCCTCAGGAAATAATTTTCCAACCCAGAGAAAGAACACTTAAAGTTCTTCATGATCTGGCCCCTTCCAAACTTTTCAGTCTTCTTATATTTTACTTTCCTCCATGCACTTTATCCAGTTACATTAGCCTACTTGCCAGTCCTTGAACTCAATGAGCCACTTCCTTATGTCCATGACTTTTCCCTGATTCTCTGTCATGTTTGGAATGTTCTGCCTTTTCACTTCTACTTCTTATTTTCCTTGGCTTCTTTCTAGACTCAGCTCAAACTGTACATTCTGCAGGAGGACTTTCCCATTCCCTTCATCTACTAAGGCTCTCCTCTTTCAGATTACCTTCATCTACTGTATGTAACTATGAATGCATATTATATATACATGTTGTATATAGCTTACTATTTACATATTGCCTCCTCCATTAGAATGTACTATCCCTGAGAATAGAGACTTTTTTTTTTTTTTTTACTGGTCTATGTATCACCAGATATGGTGCCTGGCACATAGTAAGAGTTTAATAAATATGTGTTGATTGATGGATTTATTCCTTCAATAGAGTTGCTGAAGTGAGGCTAGCAAAGTGATGGGGAAAATGGACATTGTGGACTTCCTTCAAAAAAAAAAAAGAATTTAATTAGCAAATGAATTATTTATAAGTAAATGCATGCTTCTAAAGTGCTTAAAAATAAGATTTCCTCATTAGTTGGTAACTTAACTCCTTGATGCTTTAGTTCACATTGTTAATGTGCTTAGTAGCATCTTTTTTTTTATTTTCATAGACCTAGGGTGATCTATAAACTACAAACCCTAGCTTCCATTAAAAAGTCATAAAATAGAGTAACCTGAGTTAATAAAGCATTAGATTACCTTAAATTCCAGAAATTCTACTTGAATACAAGAGAAATGGAAGGAATGGTCAGGTAGGATGTGGAAAATAATGCTGTGCATCAGGGATATGCATACAAAGATGTGGGTCCAGAAGAAGCAGATAAAGAAAACAATTGTAAAAGATTAAAGGCTATTTAAAAAAATTCAAAGCCACACTGAGGCTTGAAAGAGGATCAATTAAGTACTTCTGACAGCTACTTCTTTTTCTCCTTTCTGTGCTCACGGCCCCACCCTCCAATCACAGGGACAAAGAGGGTAGTGCTGAGGTAGAGTACTGGAGACTGATTGTTGTTGTTTGCCCTTCATCCTCAAAGAGCACCAACAACATCACATGAATTGGATTTAAGTGAGGCAAAGCTGCACAAAGTCATCAACCTCACTCTTTCCTCCAGAGGCATTCAAGTCCAGTGGTAAGACAGAAGTCAACAAAACTGAGGATGGCCAGGATGTAGTGGCTGACTTTGGCCTTTCTAAATTAGGGCCTTTTCCAGGTCTCAGTTTGTTTGAGGCAATGCCCATTTAATGACTTAAGGGTGAGGTAAGAATTGAGGCAAAAGATGGACCAATTTAGTATCACAAAAATATCAGTTTGGGAGATCAAGACCCTTAGAGATTCTGCCCAGAACAGAAAACAATTGCTATTTATACTCATTCTAGCCATCAAAACCTAAAAAAAAAAAAAGAAAAAAAAGCCACAGAGGCTTTGGCTAGAAGATATTATTGGGCATTTAATTTTTTTAATTATTTTTTTTCAAAAAGCTGGGACATTTTGCTTTTATCCTGTGCAGTTTTCATTTATGATTTCTTGAAATATAGCTCTGAAAAAAACAGGCTTCAAAAAAACCCATTGTGTTTCAAATGATATTACTTGACTATGCTTTTAAACACAAGTCTTCAAGGCTGATGGAACATTACAGGACACTGAGGTTTTATCATTAACAAACTAAATGGGGCATGATAGAGAAGTCAGGGAAGTTCCAGGGTAATGCAACTGGTGGGAAATGAAATATCTGTGCTGAATTCTCTTCTTAATGGAGGTTTCTTCATTTCTCTACCTCCTCATTAACTTCTGCCCCTATGATTGGAGAGTGGAGTGATGAACACCCCAACCTCCATTTAAGGAAGGAATTCAACTCAGACATCTCCAGATTTCTCCTCTGACTGCACTACTTTGAGACTACAATGATTTCTCCACTAAATATCAGTTGGACACCCTTCTCTCCTTTTTCAGCTTCTTATTGTGTGCTGTCTCTACCCATTAGATTGTAAACTCCTTGAGGGCAATGACTTTTGTTTTTTGTATTTGTATCCCCAGTGCCTAGCACATACTAGGTGCTTTATAAATTTTTATTGATTATTGGTGCAAAGTTCTTGCAAACATCTGAGTTCTAAAGAATGTTCTTACTTCCCCCCACCCCGCTCCCACTGTTCTAATTCTCTGCATTCTATTTTCTTGAATATATTTGCAATTTCCACAGTAGTCATGACATAAATAGGGTACTTGTTATTTATAATTCTTTACTTTATAATTCAAATAAATAAGCCATATATGTGCATATATACATGCATATATGTGTGTATATATGTATGTATGTATGTTTATCATTGTCACAAGCTGAACCTAGCCCTTCCTCTTCTCATGTGTGATGGCTAAGAAGCTGCTTATGGGCTTCTGGATTACAAGGAGTATAGCTGGGGCAGGCACTTTTGGCCAGTTAGTTGCTTTTTACTTTCTCTGATTTATGGTAGGCAAGAGGAAACTCACTCCCTCTGGGAAAGTCAGAAGCAAATTAGGTAGGCATAGTCCCTATTATCAGCCACATTTTCCCTTTTGAAGATTATTTAAAAGACTCATCACCAGAATGCTGAGGACCATGTCATAATAACATCCAAGGGAATCATTAAAGTTTTTACTAGGGCATGGAGGGCTTGAAATTTGTGTCATTAGAGAGAATATTTACAATGATAAATCCATGTAGCTTTGAAGATCATTTTCATTCTCTTCTTTTGGCTCCCATGACACTGACTCATATCAATATTCTATTTCTTTGATAATTCCTTCTCTTTCAATGGCTTTTTTGTCTCTAGTTCCTAAATGTGGATTACTTCTCAAGGTTTTATATTGATCTTCTCACTTCCCTCTGTTGTCTCTTACAAAGGTCACTCATGGCTTCAGCTATCACTTACAAAGATTAATTCCCAGTCCAACTGTATTCAGAATGTGATGTGGATTTTTTCACCTCAAATTCAACAGAAGGCATGAGATATAGAAGGGTATTGATCTTACAATAAGGATACCTGGATTTTAGTCCTGTCTCTACAACCTGTAATATGACTTTGTTTTCTCCCCTCTATAAAGTGGATGTAATGTTTAAACTTCCTAACCCAGTGAAACATGGGACTCTTCCTTCTCTTTGCCTGTTTACAATATAAAATCATAAAATGCCAAGACCTCGAATGTTAGGGTTTCAGATATTCTCCGGTGAGGGAGTTCTTCAGTAAGAGTCTGTGAATTTTTGTAAAATATCCGGATAACTGCATTTTGATATAATTGGGTTCCTTTCTAATTCTATATAGTTAATGTTCTTTAAAAAAAAAAAAAACTATGCTCTGAGAAAGGGCCCAGAGGTTAACCAGATAGTGAAATGAGTCCATGACACAAAAAAGGTTAAGAACCTCACTCTAGTCCAGTCCCCACATTTTACAGACAAGGAAACTGAGGCCTTGAAAGATTGAGCTGCTTGTCCAAGGTCACAGGTTGAAAAGGGGGGGTACTTGTTCTGTCTCTGCTAGCATTTTTCAGGCTAATTCCCACATTCTGTTTAAACAGTTGTCTTTGAAATGCTTCATACATAGGAGTTTCATCTAGGTTTTCATAATTTTATGTCTGAATCACTGTACCTACTTAGGACTCCTTGCCTTCACAACGTGCCCTTGAATCTTTTCGGCACACTGCTTACCAGACTCCCCTTCAGGTCAGTTCTTGGTTAGGAACTGAAAGCTACTCAAACAAGTCTAAAATCCTTTGCTTTCTAGGTTTACACCATAGCAAGCCAACCTTACTTCCCATTATGGCTTAATGCAAACTCATGACTTCAAGCAATCAAATCTGTTGCCAATTCTTGATGTATATGCCTTTGCTCATGCTGTCCCATCAGCCTTGACTGCCCTCCTTGAACCATACTTCAAGATTTTTTCAGGTCCCATCCCATCCATGAAACCTTCCCTACAGGGACTGTTTGTTAAATTTTTCATAACACTTGTAGGCTCTCTTGTAACACTTCAGACTTGATTTGCTTTCTGCTATTGTCTCGTTCTTTTATGAGGGATGTTTTCTCCCCACACTGTACAGCAGGAACAGTGCCTTACATTTATCTCAAGGGAGATACTAAAAATTTAATGAATATTAGACTTCCTTAAATCAAATGTAGCTTTTTCTATGCCAGGCTATATTTTAGTCTATGGCTTCTTTCCCATAAATTAATATATTTAAGTCCTAGAAATATGAAATTAATCACAAGTTTAATATGTGTGTTTTTAGTAAATTTGGAGAAGCAGCATAGCATAATAGGTAGAAAGCTGCGTGACCCTGGAAAAGTCACTAAACCTTTCAATGCTTTGGGCAACTCTTCAAGTCTGTAAGCTGCAGGGAAGACATTGACTTGCATTGGTAGAGGAAGTTTCTTCATCCATCCCTTTGTTAACGAAATCACAGGTCCATTCTGTAACCCTAATTAGCAAATTCTATTTTCTTAGATAACTACAAAGTGGACTAATTTCTTGGGATGATTATTTAGTCATTGTGATTTAGAGATATCATTTTAAAACCCAGGCTTTAAAAAAGTATTGGGAGACTTTTTCATATGTACATGTAAAGGAGCTATTACTTTGAAATAAAAGCAATGAATATAAGGAAAAGAAGCATGAGAAGACATTTCTCTTCATAGATATAGAAACCTAGGAAGATAAATCTCCTATATAGATATCTATAGATAGCTACAGATACATATACACATATATGTATGTCTATATGGATGTAAAGTGAACTGAGCATAATTAAAGAAACAATACACATAATGACTTCAGTGATATAAATGAAAAGAACAAGGAAACAAAACTAAACTGAGGGGTATGAAATTATAATGACCAAGTTTGGCCCTGAAGAAGAACTATGAGACTCTACCTCTCTTCCTTCTTTGAAGTGGGGAGCTACAGATGTGATAAACTAGATACAACTAGACATAACACTGTACTTTACTTGACATGGTCATGCTTTTATTGAACTATATCCCCACTCCCACTCCTACCCCCCTTTTGTTCTTTCTTATAAAGGTTGTCTCTCAGGGAAGACAAAGAATATATTGAAGTGATAAAAATAAAATGTAACAATAAAAATTTTTAAAGGATATTATATTGTCTTGAAATGTACATCATATTTCTAGGCAAGAAATTCTTCAAAAATCCAAGATGGTTCATTTAAAATGCCTCTTCAGATATCATGCCTACAGATCTCAAATGGCACTATATATTTGAAAGTGTGTAAATCTAAGTTATACTATTTTTGAATCCAACATTATAGTCTGTAGTTAAAAACTGAAATAGCACTGACATCCATAATCAATTATTTCCTGGGGCCTCTCTCAAAACGCTCTGAATATCAAGACAAGAATGTTTTCATCTGACTGTCAGCAGAAGGAGAAAAATGCATAATATCTATTTGTTTTAGATTTCATTTAGACCGTCCAAAAAATAGCAAAACCCAGAGGCAAGATTCAGTAAGAGAGGAGGCCAAGCTCTGCTCGAGTTCTCACAATAGTGCCCACATATACAGTACTTGTTGAACAAATTCAGATTTATTGAAAGTAAACATTTACATTGGCTACAATGTTGTAACTGTTACAAAGCTGGATAAAAGAGGCTAGAGTAGCAATAGAAAGCAAGTGCCATAAAAAGTGATAGAGAAAATATTTGGCCTTAGTGATCTTTTGGCAGTATTTACATTATGTACATATTGTTAAATATTTATAATAACTCTAAGGCACCAGAGGCTAAGTAGCAGGCTGCAATACTATTTTGTGCACAAAATTCAAGAAATTTGTCAAGAAGGCTGTATAGTTAAAGAAACAGAGGCATATCTTAATGTTTACATAAAGAAATGACTGTATTTTTTCAAAAGATACAGTAAATATTGGGCAAATTGAAAATAATTTTAGAACATTAAATTATGTTGAATGTATCAGAATTACTTTTACTGACTTGCTGGTAAATGTTTAAGTCATCTATACTTCAACACAGCTTTTTCACACTCTAGATATGTTTTGTCTAAAAGCTACTTAAATTCTTTTGACCTACAAAAACTTATACCTAATATATCATACTGTATACAAAACTTCAAAGAAATATTGGCTGGGTAATAATATACATCAATTCTACACTCTGACAAAAAAAATAAAAATCACCAGGAATCAACTGCCCCAAAAGTCTGCAACTTCAGTTGGCCAACTGAAACAAGTTGTTCATTTTTCTCCTCCTAATTTTCATCCATGGGGATTAAGGTTTTACCAAGGGTATGGAAAACCAGTAAACATAGAAAGCTAGTGGAACTAGGGAATCATTAATTTTGAATTTCAACTTGGACATACTGTATTTTCAAGAGTTTAAGAGGGGCAAAGTTGATGATCCCTTTGCTCAGGAATGGCTGCATTACAAAGCAGTTGATGATTTTCTCCAATTTGTGATTTTCTTCTTGCTCCTCATATGGGAGAAACATTTTCCTGCAAAACACTGGCCTCTCTTTCATCCTGAGGTAGTATTGTAATGAAATATTCAGTCAAGACAGATTTACACCATAATTTTTTTTTAGAGTCATAAGTTCCGAAATGCTCAGAGTAGCAACTTGACATTAATATACATTCAGGGGAATGAAGCCAGAGGGTCAAGTTAAAATTTATTATACACCAAATTGTGGACAAATAAAATCAACCAAATTCCTCAACATGGATTCTGAATGCTGCCCCTTAAAATCTTCTGTCCCCCTGGCCTATATACTATATTCGACAACATCATATTAATTGCATTTAAAACTTCTAAAATCCATTCAACTATATTCATTGGATGATGAAAACTGCGCACGTTTAGTGCTGCTACTTTTGCCAGGAGAAGAAAATTGAAGAATTTACTCTTAAGTTTTTAAAATTTCTTACGACAAATATCTACTGTGTGAAATGAGAATGTTAGGATTGATCTCAGCGATTAAAAGTTATTTGACAACAAATAAGGATGTAAAGTTGTATGTATTTATCTCAAATTTTAATTTAAAAAACCCTTAACTTGTTTAAAAATTTACCAAAGCCAACCACCACCAAAACAAAACAAAGACCCTTTCCATTAAAATATAATTGCCCAATTCTAACTGAACAGGCTTTAAGTACATCATTACTTTTTAAGCTTTTCAAATACAGTATGAACAGATCTCTTTCCTTGAAATAATGTCAAAAAAGGACATTCATCTAAGTAGTAAACTGTTTACAAATGAAGTTAAGGAGAAAGTAGATTCCTTAAGCCAGCTCCTCTCTTTGTCCTTTCTATTCCACTTCTTGTACCTGACCACATCCTCATGAATGAAAATAAATTATTAGCTTGTTCAGTGGATTCTGCTTTAGTATCAATGTGTACAAAATTAATATAATTATTATACAGCATCAGTAAACAATTTTCAAGTGATTAAGAAAAAACACTAGTACAGTATTAAAACCTAGAATCATTGAACAAGTCTCAGTACTCAACAAATATTTTAAAATCGGGCTACTGAATTGAGAAATAACCATAATATTTAACCCCTTGAATATTAAAGTTGATAAATAACCCCCTGGGCTTCTGAATAACAGTATTTCCTAAATCATTATGGTTTGGCAAATAAAATTAGATTAAGATAATTTGATGTGACACTCTCTTTACCACCAGACCGTAATGGCATCAAAAATATATTGTTTGTAAATTGATCATTAAAAATCAGTTCTGTTTAGATACTTTGCCCAGGAAGATCCAGCTAAATAATTCTCCTACTTCATCACCTAAACATTAGTCATATCTACAATATAATATTGTTAAAGTCATCCCCCATCATGGGAGAGGGCTTTTTTTTTCTCTCATTAGAATGTATTTTAAGTTTAACATGATGAAGGATTTTGTTCCATTATATTGTCACTTAGTAATAAATATAACAACTAGTTTTTCTTCATGTTAACTTTGTAATTAAATTTATGCTGTATGGGTTTTCTTTTCCAGGGGCTTACAATATGTATGTCTTATTCCAATGCTAATTTAGTCCTTTTTATATATCACTGAAATTGTGCAGGTAAAGCATGGACTTCCTTGATGACTTGGAAAGGCTAGGTAAAAACATGCAGAGCCTTCCTTTACTCTGCAGAAGCACCCCAAATGAACCCATTCACATTGGGCAGGGGGAGGGTTCACCTGCTTCCCCTATAGTGAATTCTTTCTCCTAGATGTGGCATGGGTCCAAAGGTATAAGATAGCAAAGATCAACAGTAATCAGGTGCAAGGTGATAATATCATTATGATCAATATTTCCAAACTAGGATCATTAAAAATTTTTATGCTTGAATTCATGTGTGTATGATAGTTTTCCTAATCTGTTAATTGCTCAACAGAGGCTATTTCACATGAGATTTTGTTGGATTAGAGGTATAAATGACCGACAGTTGATGTATAGGGACAGATGGGTGTATTTTCGTGTTTATGTTAATGAAATCACATTAGATGTAAACCTTGTTTCCAGGTTCAGAATTGCACAACAGTCCCATGAGTGTAAGTACTGACAGGAACAGACTGATTCCACAAAGATCCCTTGCTAAATGGAATACTATCAATTAAATTCCACAGTGAACCTTGGGATACAGGGAAAGAAGCATGATTTCATAAACATATGACTCTTAAAAGCTGGTGTTTGAACAGATATTGTAATTTATAAACTTATTGGCTTTCTTTTAATATAAAAGAAGCTTTAATGTCTTCTTTCTCAATAAGAAAAAAAATAAGTTGTATTAGATGGAAAAATGTAAAAAATCTGACATAACATAAAGGTATTATAATATTTTAAAAAATAGAATCATATACATCAGAGTTTGAAGGGACCTTAGGGACCATTTAGTTCCCTTCAATCACATTTTCTGGAGGAGGAAGCTGACGCCCAAGGTCACAAAGGTAATGAGTGATGGGGCCAAGACTAGAAACCAAGTCTCCTGAAATCGAGTTTAGTGCTCTTTCCATTGACCAACACTGCCTCCATTCCCATGGTAGGAAATGAAAAAAAAAATAATAACACTGCTTAAACTTTCAGGGATTGATTTTGAATAAATGATCATCAAATTTTAAGTATTAAGCATTATATTTTGTTCATGTAGAAATTTATTAATACCCCCAAAATGGCGGTGAAATTTAAATGATGAACTTTCACATACTGGGAGCTGAATATGTACAATATTTTCTTTAGCCTGTTGTATAAAACATAGGCAACTAGAAACATTGTACACATGCACATTTTCAATGAAAAGTTAGCCATAATTCCAATGAAGGGCCTAGGAGTTGGCTCATATCTTGTTTAGATTTAGATTTACTGATTATTGACATTTATGTCTTCGTACAGGATGAGGATAGGATCCTACATTTGCACCATCGGTGTAGTCACATATATGCGTATGTGCACGTATAGATATATTTATAGTCATGTTGATATACACACACATATATGCATATATATGCAAAACACATATACACTCACTTTTTTTGGCAAGGAACTGCATCTAAATCCTAGTTATTTTTTGTATTACAAAAAAAACCCAACTAGGATAAGTAACATCCCTTCCATGACATTCTAATGTTCCATAGTACTAATAAATATAGTACATTAGAATGTACAAACATAACTTATTGCAAAGTATCCTGTATAGATGAAGGCTCCATTATAAAATATTCTCTCTTTATTCTATTTTGGTTAACCTAAATTTAAAATGCCGGTATATAATACCAAAATGTCCAATTAAAGAGTTTAATATAAAAATATCAGCACAAAACTCCTTTTTAAATCTTTTTATTGTGAGCAGCCCAAACTTTTGTTTTAGTGCTGTTGAATTTTATTACTAGATTCCATACCCCTACAGTTGGTAAATTGCATACCATTTTAGGTATTTCAATGAGACTTAGAAAGATTAAGAAAAAATCAGTATTCAAAGGGTTAATTTGGTTTATAATAACAATTTTTTTTTCATCTTCTTCAGTTCAAAATCCAGCTTTGAAACCGAGGAAGGCTTTCAAATCATGATAGGGAAACCACAGTGGTCCTTTAGCCAGTCGCAGTTTGGTTACCAATTACCCGGAGAATCTCTTTATGAATGCCTCCTTCTTGAGTGTTGATGCTTGTATCTCCTACTTGACCATCTTCATATCTAAAAAGTGAAACAAGGAAAATACGAATATTTAAAGAAAGTATTTTAATGGCATAGGAACTTACTTTGTAATTGAATGTCACACAGAGAAAAATAAGATAATTCAGATTTTAAAAATGTTCAGTGGACCTTTTCCCCCCAGATATACTGGGTGTTTGTAAAGTTTGGACACACAGGCAAAAATGCATATTTTTAAGAAATGAAATGAATGAAATTTTCAGCAACATTTTATTTAACTGGAATATTGACAAATAACATCTTCAGTGTGATTTCCATCATTTGTGACGCAAAGGTTGATGCGCTTTGCAAGATTTACATGAACTTGATGTAATAACTCCACATTGCCATCAATTCACTCTTTATGAGTTCAATCAAGTGTGTTGCATCTGTGATTTTCATTGAGTACACCTTCTCCTTTAGCATACCCCAGAAAAAGAAGTCAAGGGAACTAAGGTCTGTCAATATTCCAAATATTTCAAAAAAGCATTTTTGTCTATGTGTCCAGACTTCAGGGACACCCTGTACACTTCTTTTTTTTCCAGATATACATTATATTTTAATTTTACATAATTTTTCTTTTATTTCTTCTCAATTACACCTAAACAAAAATCTTTTTAATTATTTTTTAAAATTTTGAGTTCCAAATTTCCTCACTCTTTCACTCCTCCTTGAGAAGATAAGCAATTTGATATAGATTATACATGTGCAGTCTCTATGAGCTATGTTGCAAAAGAAAATGCAGACCAAAATGATGATGATGATGATGATGATGATGTAAAAAAAAAATTATGCTTCAATCTGCATTCGGACACCATCAGTTCTTTCTCTGGGAGTGGATAGTATTTTTCATCAGAAGCCTTTCAGAATTGTTTTGGATTGTTATATTGCTGAAGAAATAACTAAGTCATTCACTATTGATCATCATACAATATTGCTGTCACTGTTCACAATGTATTATTGGTTCTGTTCATTTCACTTTGCGTCAGTTGATGTAAATCTTCCCTGGTTTTTCCTGAAAGCACCCTGCTTATCATTTCTTATAGCACCATAGTATTTTATCACTATCATATAGCACAACATGTTCAGCCATTCCCCAATTGATGGGCATCCGCTCAACTTCTAATTCTTTGCCACCACAAAAAGATTTTCTACAAATATTTTTATACATTTAAGTCCTTTTCTTTTAATCTCTTTGGGGTACAGTCCTAGTAATGGTACTGCTGGATCAAAGGATATGCAAAGTTTTATAACCCTCTGGGCATCATTCCAAATGGCTCTCCAGAATGGTTAGCAGATATGCATGTTCAAATCACCAAAGAGACAAACCATTTTTCCATTTTCTCAGCCATTTGATTCCCCCTCCTTATTTTCAAAGATTGATTAGCAGTGTTCTTCATTGCACTTGAGAGTATCAATCATGTACCCCTGTATCTTTTACCCTACCATAAAATTCACCAGCTCTTTTACCCAGTTAGCAGAGCACATACCTATTCACACCTTACCTTTGAATTTCAATCTTATTCCAGTAATGGGCTTCTCAACATTATAGAAATTAAGTTAACTATACCCTTTTTCTTCTCTGTTTTGCCTGACTTGCTCTAACCTTATT
The DNA here is from genome assembly GCF_011100635.1 of Trichosurus vulpecula. Lineage (NCBI taxonomy): Eukaryota > Metazoa > Chordata > Mammalia > Diprotodontia > Phalangeridae > Trichosurus > Trichosurus vulpecula. The sequence continues at coordinate 413,338,803 of NC_050573.1, read as the reverse complement.
TACCATTTCACCATTAATTCTGTGCCTTTTCTCCCTCCTCTCCTCAGCCCTACACATATATCCTTCTGTGCTTACCATTTTGTCTCTTTTTGTATCTTGCTCTCATTATAGATTTGATCCAGTCTTTTCTGATCTTACTCTATACTTTCTAAATTAAGAAGGTACAGTTCAAGTACAAGTAATTCTTTGAACTTTAGCCATAAAAAAAATCCATAAAATTTGCACAGTATCCTATAATGGACAATTTCTGAATCATCTGATTCAGAAGTAATTTTATTTCAGAATAGTTCATTTCCTTAAATAAACTCACTAAGATAACAGGAAGTTTACTTTGAATACATCTGTTAAGCTCCCATGATAATAGTCAGTGAGTAATAGGTGGTGAATTAATTCTTCCCCATAAAAAATGACTTCAGGATAGAAGCTTCAGAGAGGTCTGGTAATTAACTTAAAAACAGGGAATCAAAGATGTAATCAGAGAGCTTCACAGATTAACATAGGCCCCTGTCTTTTCTTTACTACCCTTAAATGTCCTATAAATTGCAGAGCATGACAAATTTGACAGCATCAAACTAAAATTAGCAGAAAATGGAATTCCTTCTCAATGATCTAGAGTGATCCTCTTATCTTCCTATTAAATCTATATACCTAATGACCTCTTCCGATGACCTAGGGCATTTAGTTTATGCAATCTCGCTTACTTTGTTGATTTAATACAAATGCTTTTATGTAATAGTTTCACCACAAAGGCTTGATAAGTCTGGGGTTTTATTCACAAAAAAAAGTTAAATTAGGGAATACTGAGATATGATGGGGGCATATCTAGCAGGTAAGACATGCGAGAGTGAAGGGCAAAGGGGCAGAAGTTCACTCAAGGCAGATAAACAGGATATGAATCACAGAACCTCAGCATTGGAAGGAGCCTCAAAGGCCATTTTATTCTAATCTGTTCCTAAAAAACAAATTTCATCCACTCCACTTTATGAAATGTCCTAAGAAAGGTAATTCAGCCTTTGCTTGATGACCTTCACTACCTAGGGATAACCAGCATATCCCAGTCCCAAGATAGTCCAATTCATTTTTTAATAGCTCTGTTAGGAAAGGAAGTTTTCCTTTACATAGAGTCTATTACCTCTGGCATTCTACAGCTTTGAATTAATTGTTCCTAGTTTTGCCCTCTGTTGCCAAATGGAAAAAAAAATCTTATCCCTCTTCCACAAATATCTGAATGCCCACCTTCACCCAATTCCCCAAGTCTTCTCTTCCCTAGGCTAAACAGTCTTGGATTCTTTACCTGATCCATATATAGCATCACCTCAAGGATTTTCACCATTCTGGATGCCCTCCTCTGAATGCTCCCATTTGTCTAGATCCTTCCCCAAAGTGTGGCACCCAAAACTAAAAACAACATTTAACACATGATCTATGATGCTTTATAGCTCTCCTTCCCAAATATCATCCCATATGATCAGGAGTAAGAACCATGCTAGTTCAGAAGAAGATAACATATTGCCAGTAAACTGACTGAGCAGGCTTTACTTTAAGGAAATATTTCCTGATTTTTAGAGCTGCCCCAAAATGGAATGGGTTGTCTTGGAGATAGTGAGGTTCCTCCCAGAACCAGGATCATAATCATTCAGGTATATTAATGATAGTACTCAAAGTCCTTTCCAATTAGGAGACTATTTTATTTTGTCAATTAATTACGTTGATTTGTCACTTCTGACAAGGCAGACCAACAAAATAAAATAGACTGCTGTAACTAACTTCAAATATCTGGATTTTCCCTCCCCAATTCCCTTTAGTCAACAAGTGTCCATGCTAAGATTTTCTCCATGAAATAAATCTGTCCTCATTCCCAGATTTAAACTAGACAGTTTTTTTTTTCTCAAAAAATAAAACAATATCCAAAATATGGAAGAACAATGAAAAAAATCATGAACTGAACTTCATGTGCACATTTCTTCTATAAAGACCTTTTTAAAAAAATTCCTTTCTATAAGGACTTCTTTCTTGACCATAGAGGTCAACTGGGCCCAAAATATTGCTAGTGTAAATTAAGGATTGTGAAATTAAATTATTCTTGGGAAATGCAAATAGCATTCATATAAAGTCTCTTAATAGTGAAAACAGTTTACCTAAACAAATACTTATTAAGTGAAAATTTAAATATAAACAGAAATAGTTCAAAATTTGTCACTGTATTTCTTCATTTGGAATGAGAACCAGCACTCCTACTTTTAGCTGTGACCAATCTATGTAAAGTTGTAAATATATATATAATATATATGTATATATACATACACTAATACACACACACACACACACACACACACACACACTCAACACTCTTTAGTTTATCTCCATTAGATTTGTTTTCCTTTGAAAGCCTCTCTATTCCATGAACATACACCATACTTTGCTACTGCCTTTCAATCATTAGACATTTACACGGATTACTCAAATTTCCTTGGAAACCAATAGAAACATACATGACTGGACCTTATTAAAATAAAGGTTCTAGCTGCTTCTTCATGTATTGAGACTAGACTTGAAACCATGTCTCAGCTCCTTCTGTGCTAAAAGTAGTAGATTATAAAGACAGACAATTTGTCCCTTTTACAATAGTCAAGAATTCTTTTACAAGAATGTTGAGATTCGGAAATGGTACTATTCTGGCAATTAAAATCAATGAGATGTGTAACACTTGAAATGGACTCATAAAGGGAGTGATTACTTTTCATTTATGTTGAGTTCAAATAAAGACAAACAATGGTACAAAACAGTTGTCCAATATGCTTATCACTAATTTGATATACTTATCAGTAAATTTAGAACTTATAAGACCAAGCTCCTAACAGAGAATTAAAAAAAAAAGTCTTTATTAAGTGCCTAGTATAGTACATGACAGGCACTGGGGAGACAAAGGCAAAAATGAAACAGCCTCTGTGCACAAGAAGTTTACATTCTACTAGGTTGGGGTGAAGATGGGAGGAATAAATGGAAGAAAACAATTATTGAGATAAATAAATACAAAGTATATGAAGTTACTTGAGGAGGGGGAGGAGTAACAGCCAGGGGAATCTGAAAAGAGGTGCATTGTGTATTGTTGTTATTCAATCATTTCAGTAGTGTCTGACTCTTCCTGACCCCTTTGGAGTTTTCTTGGCAAAGATACTGGAGTGGTTTGCCATTTCCTTCTCCAGCTCGTTTACATATGAGGAAACCGAGGCAAACAGGGTTAAGTGAAAGTGACTTTTCCAGGGTCTCATAACTAATACATGTCTAAGGTCAGATTTGAACTCAGGAAAGTAAGTCTTCCTGACCGTAGGCCTGGAACTCTATCTACTGCGTCATGCACCTAGCTGCCCAGAAAAATTGTGTATAAGTAACAGTAAATATATGATGTTGGTTAGGTAAGGTGAAATCAGTCTGGAAAGATAATTTGGAAATAACTCGATTGGTTAAGAGCTTTAAATGACAAATATGAGGACTTATATTTTGAGTCAATGGAGAGTCACCCAAGGCTTCTTGAGCAAAGAAATGATTGATACTAACAGGGATCTCCAATTGGAAGCTTGGTGGTATATGGCTTACAAAGACTGGCAGCTTTTAGGTCAATCGGGAGACTTCCAAACATGCAGGGAAGAGGGAATGAGGGTGGTAACTATGTGAGCAGAGAGTAAGGGACAAGAGTAACTTTGAAGGAGGTAGAAGTTTGCAGAAATTACTCTGTTAATAACATCAACAAATATTTAATGTGTGAAATCACTGGGTAGAAACTGGCTGAGCTGACATATTACTGAATGAAACCAACACATACTAGTCATGAATGAAACAGAAGATCTAAGGATATTCTGACTAAACAAGAGGATTGCTCATATGTTTTCTTTGGAGGTGAAGGGGAAGAAGAATTGATAGAGTTGGTTCCATTGTGAATCCAAAACCAAAAATAAATATAATTTCATGGTGCACTTAGCCATTTCACCTATAAGGTCATAAATCTCAGCTCAAAATGTATGATTCCTGTGCACTGATGGATTATCATGATTGATTCTCTTACCCAGTTAGCATAGCACATACATATTCACACCCTTAACTCTTTTCAATGACCATGAATTGCACTGAGGATTTGGGAAACTGTAGAGCCTGAGACATAAATTGCAATATTCTATGTGATAAGGAACACCTAAATATACTCACAATCAATTGAGCAATCTTTGCATATGGACTCTGCATAGGTCATCCTCCGTGATACTGCTAAACATCTTCAGTATTTAGTGCATACATAAATGAATACAGTTTTCTCCATCGTTCTATTTCTCCTATGTGATTTTACAGGAAAGGACTTAATGAAAATCCTGTATGATTTTAACATGTGCATGGGAAACAAACTTGGATTTCAATCTCAACACAGATAGTTATTAACTGTATGACCCTAGGTAGGTCACTTAATTGAGGCTGTTTCCTCATTTGTAAAATGTGGAAAACAGTAGCATCTATCTCAAGTTTTGATGCAATGGCCAATGAAGACAAGGCACATTAAGTGTCTGGCAAGCTTTATGGCCTGCACAAATACACACTGCTCTTTGAACAACATCTTTAAGGATGAATTTTGACTCACTAACTCACATTCCTACTTTGTATTCAACTAAGGGAAAAACATAGGAGATCTTATATTTTCTACATCATGGTCAGCTGAAGATGCAATCTGCTGAAAATTGTTTGCAAATGCCTTCTTGTTCTTTTCTCAATTATTCATCAAGATTACTCTGCATGCAAATATAGAATATTCTCATGAAGATTTAATAAACATGAAGCAAAGCATAAGCATTGGTATTTATTGGGTTATTGGTTTGTTTTTTTGAAGGAAATTGTATCACTCAATTCAATTCAGAATGTATTAGGTAACTAATACTTATATAGCAAAGTGATGTACCATCTGTGATATTTTCTGTTGTTTTGGAGTACAGTCAGGTCTACTAATAATGCATTCCCCAAAAGTACCACTCCTATGTAAAATCCCACGATAAAAACCACAAAGTTTATGGGGAAAATGGAGCTGGGGAAGCAGTGCTTAAATACTAGATCAGTGACACATAAAAGATAGCAACATAATAAAAACAGAAGTATCATTTTATATACTACATAAATACTATAATAAATAATGGCAGGGTCTACCGTGGGCTGCTGTTCAACCTATGCCTGGCTCTCACACAATAGCCTGGAAGATGTTGCCTTTGTGGATCTTAACTCTAACACCTGGGCTATGCCAAAAGGTGGGGTAGGAGGGAGAGTTTGAGTTAGCCTTCCTTCACCCACAACTTCCACTGCACTAGAAAGACATACAATAAATAGGGCACTCTGCCTTGACAAAGACCAAAAGTTTTCTTCTGGAAGTGGGTATCCTAAGGGTTGTAGCTTGTAAGTTATTATGAAAGTTTGGAGTTTTCTGTGTTCTCTCACTGTATCTTGCTCAGGATGTTGAGTTACAAGCAAATTCAAAATTTGTGTTATGCTCAAAATGTTCCCTAATACATCAATTGCGTTGGAATAAATTTTCTATTTTGCAAGCAACTATTATAGCAGAACTCACTATACCCCTTTAAGATATTTTGAAAAATCATCCCTTAGTACCTTTAGAATGGATTTTTTATTTCTGTATGTATCTGATCAGGTCCTAGATTAATTTTCTTAAGTGCCATTGGCATTCCTTACATGGTGTTCAGATATTGAAATGATAGTTCAATTATCAATCATTGATGACCATAGTTGACTACAGACAAGCTGGCTGATATGTTCCATTTCATGTATATTTCTTGTCCGAGTTTTACTTGCCAGTGCTCTTGGGACCAGTGATTTGGCTTAGCAAGATTCACTTCAAGCTTGTTTTCCACTGAACTGCTTTCTGCTTTCATGGAAGACTTCTATGATCCTTGCACTGACCTCCATAATGATTTATAACTGCTCTGCTTGCTATATCAATATGCTTGATAAAGTGTTTACTTGTTTATTCTCTGCTTGATCAAATGCTTACTCTACAGGACAGTTTCTGGGCTGTTTCATCCACCTTGTTGTTCTGATTGATTTGCATCAAACACATTTCCCAAAGAAATCAGTGATAAACTAGTATCTCTGATAAATGCCTCATATCTAAAATACACAGGGAACTGAGTCAAATTTATAGGAATACAAGTCATTCCCCAATTGGGAAATGGTCAAAGTATATGAACAGGCAGTTTTCAGAGGAAGAAATTAAAGATATCTACAGGCATATGAAAAAATGCTCTAAATCACTATTGATTAGAGAAATGCAAATCAAAACAACTCTCCTGTCAGACTGGCTAACATGACAAAACAGGAAAATGACAAATGCTGGAGAGGATGTGGGAAGATTGGAACATTGTTACATTGTTGGTGGACTTGTGAACTGATCCAGCCATTCTGGAGAATAATTGCCCAAAGGACTATAAAAATGTGCATATTCCTTGACCCAGCAATACCACTACTAGGGCTGTATCCCAAAGAGATTATACAAGTGGGAAATGGACCAGTATGTACAAAAATATTTATAGCAGCTCTTTTTGTGGTGGTAAAGAACTGGAAATCAAGGGGATGCCCATCAATTGGGGAATGGCTAAACAAGTTGTGGTATATAAATATAATGGAATACTACTGTGCTACAAGAAATGAAGAACAGACAGACTTCATTATAACCTGGAAAAAACATATATGAACTGATGCTGAGTGAGTGGAGCAGAACCAGGAGAATGTTATCCACAATTATAGACACACGGTATCTCTGATGACTAACTTTGATAGACTCGGTTTTTCTCATCAATGCAAGGTTCAAAGCCAGCTCTAAAAGATTCATGATGGAAAAAGCTATGCACATCCAGAGAAAGAATTATGGAGTCTGAATGCAGATTGAGGCAAACTATTTACTCTCTTTTTTTCTCTTCTTTTTGGTTTCTTGTTTCTCATGAATCATTTCATTAGTCATAATTCTTTAGAACTTGACAATTATGTAAATAAGTTTAATGCAAAGGTATATGTAGAACCTATATCAGATTACATGCTGTCTTGGGGGCGAAGGGGGAGAAGAGAGAAGGAGAGAAAATTTGGAACTCAAAAATTTGTGGAACTGAATGTTGTAAACTAAAAATGAAAACTAAATTTAAAAAAAGAAATTGATGATAGGTGTTTTCATGTCTTTATATTTCTCATTTTGGGGGGTTTCTACAGTGTTATTTTTTTAATGGGTAGGGCTCCAGTTGCTATAATAATATACGTTGTCATTTTTACCCTAATTGATTTTGTCTTCGAAACTGACTACAACTGGTAAATAGACTGACTACATACAGTTTGATGAAAATCATCATAGTTTATAAGCATCTGCCACCTAGCCAATCTACAGGTCTTTGGTCTCTCAGTTTTGTTTTTTGTTTTTCATTTCTAAAGCTTAGGCTCTAACATAGACTTCATTATAGTGCTTTGTGCCAACCTGCACATTGAAATAATTTCAAGATATGTGGTCAGTCAGTTGGGAGGATTTTGTCAAAGTTCTTCATAAAACTTGTAAGATATTGGTACATAAATGGTAATGACATCCATGGTGGTCCCTTTGCTTAGCTCACAGGGAGATGAGATAACAAAGTGTTCCAGAAAAGGATCATTTTGTAGCATTTGAGTGCACAAGACCAACTCTGCCACCTCTTTTATCCCCTTCTATGAATAAAGCACCCTTCATTTAGCAGAAACAAACAAAAAAAAAATGTTTCCTGCCCTCCAGTCTTGGCTACCAACTTTTTCACTATTTTGCCATCTGCACTGGAGAAATAAAGGGCACCAAAGGACTGAGGAAACATCAAAAAAAAAATACATCAACTACTAGCCAACTTATACAAATGTCCTCAGCTTGAAGCTATGTTGGTCTTTGTATAACAGATAGAGTCTGTCACTAGGCCCATACCTGAAGCTTTTCTAGGTTTTGTAAACATGACAGACCTTATATTTCACTGGGAATGCTTTTATTTTTTTTCATTCACCAAACATTTATGAAGTACTTACTCTATAAAAAGCATTGTGTGTGATACAAAAAAAAATGTGATATAGTCTTTGCCCTCTAAAAATTTATCATTTCTCTAGGGATACTCATCATAACACACATAGTAAGTACCATATAAGTTGTAAAAAAGAATGTGCTTTAGAAATTCAGAAGAGTTAGAGATCGTGTATAGCTATAATAATCTGGGAAGATTTCACAAATAAAGAGGCATTTTAATTGGGCCTTTGACCATATTTTGGTAGGCATTAGAGGATTTTGAGAGAGTCAAAGTAAGGGAAAAAAGAAACTAGTTACAGCAACTATATCAGTAAATATGGCTGGAGCAAAGTGGATAGATAATCTGGGAACAAGTTTAGGTAGGTAATTTAGGCCCAAATTATAGGGGGGCATGAAAGTTATTTTAAGAAGGTTAGACTATATTTGCTTTGCAATGGAGAACTGCTGGGTGTTTTTCATTCCCAGAATGACAACAATCAAAGCAATGAGTTAAGATTAATATGACAGTGATGTTCAGTACCGATTAGCTAAAAAAGACATGACATTTATTATTTGTGAGGCCACAGGAAATTTACTTAATATCTTTGAGCATCAGTTTCCTCATCTGCAAAATGATGGGGCTGGACATGATAGAACTTATTTCCTCTTCTAAATCTATGATCCTTTGAAATAAAAGTCTATTGTAGTAGAGATATAATGGAGGTTTTACGATTGGGATACTGGGGGAGTGGTAGCATCTAGAATTCAAAAGTGAGGACATTATAAGACGTATCTGATTTGAAAATGAAGATAATGGAGTCATTTTAGACAGGTAGCATTTGGGGTGACAAGATCATTAGGAGTAAATAGTGAATATGCATACAGAAGTATAATATGAAACTTCAGAAGAGACATGTGTTTAGGGATTAAGCACATATATAGGAATTAGTTACATAGAGATGATTAAGAAAATAGCCCTGGTAACAATCTATTACCCCCCCATGAAAAAATGCCTTCACTGAGGTACAATATAATGCCCCTTACCTACTACAATAGAAAGAATGGAATGTCTAACCAGAAACACAAAAATCTCCCTCACAAGAAGTTTTCAACAGGAGGCAAATGGTCAATTGTTCTTTATATTATAGTTGGGATTCTTTTTGAGGAAGGAGTTGGACTGGAAATCAGATTCTTAACTTGAGATTCATGAACTTCATTAACAACTATTGCAATTCAATAGAATTTATTTCCTTTGTAATCCTCTACTTTATTTTAGGTACTTAAAAACATTATTCTGATTAGAGGTCCACAGGCATCACCAGATTGTGAAAGGGGTCCATGATTTAAAAAAAAAAATGTTGAGGACTCCTGGACTAGACGGTAGCTGAGGTCCCTCCCAGATCTAATATTCTATGATTCTGATTGTTACAGAAAAATTAATAAATCACTGAACAGCATTTCTGTATCTTTTTTTAAAATATGGTAGTTTTTTTTTTACTATATCATTTAATGAACTTTGTATTGATAAACTCCTGATTAAGTTTCAAGGAATCTTTTGCCAAGTCGTAGGAATTTGCTGAACTGTTCCTCCATCCTCTGAACTAGACCACCAGGAGCCAAGCCTTGGCAAAGTCAAACAACTCTGTATTTCCTGGAACAAAGCAGCTCCCTCTTGATACCATCCATTTTCCCTGCCTTATTACTTCTCAACTATCCAATCTGGATCTTCTCCATCCTACCTCACAGGTTTCCAACTCTTGCTTTAAGAAATTGATACTCCCACTGCCAGCAGAAAGAGAATGACAATTGATTTCTCTGTCATTGCCCTCATCATTTTTGTGATTTCCCAGACCACAACTCCCTTCCTGAGCACTAATCCCTTATAAGTATTGTCTCCCCCACTAGAAGGTAAGCTCCTTCCAAACTAGGAGAAGAATTTATACAATAAAAACAACAAAACTCTAACCACTGCAATGGCTAACCAGATACCAGAGTACTGATGACGAACTATGCTACTCAAAATCTTGACAGAGAGGTGGATAATTCAAGAAGCAAAATAAAACACCCATTTTTGGACACAGGCAATGTGAAAATCTGTTTTACTTAACTTTGCATATTTGTTACAGGGGTTTTGTTTTTCTCTTTTTTTTTCTTTTAAGGTAGAGGGGGATACGGTAAGAGAAAATAAGTGCTGATTAAATGAAAATGAAGGTAAGCTTCTTGAAGGCAGGGACTATCTCAATTTGTCACCCCAATGCTTGGAATGGTGTTTGGTACAAAGTAAAGGCTTAATAAATGCTTTTCATTCAAGCATTCAATCGCCTTTAAGTGTGATAAATAACTTACGTAAATTAAACCTGCTTCCAATTTAGTCACATCTAACAAGAAATTTAGAATGAAATTTATTGTATGCGATGTTCTGATTTTTGTCTACCCAGGTACCTGAAACTACCCATTCTTTCTCCTTCCTTCAGACAGTTTCCAATCTTTATCATTAATTCTCACAGTTCATACCATACTTTGGAAGTTTGAGTAGTAGTTAGTATACAAATATGCGACAGAGACAAAGACAGATAGATACTAAGAGATAGAGACAAAGAGACACAAATAGAGAAGAAAATAGAAAGACAGAGACACGGACCATGATGACAAACATGATGATGGCTATGTCTGTGATTTTATTATTTCACTGATATAGAAACTACTTCTCCCAGTATGGCTTGGCAAATTCTCTGAACTTTGTGGTCTTAGAGAGTTGCCTAGAGCACTGAGAGAGGTTAGTATTCAGGTTGGATGACAGAATCATAGGTTTTAGAGATGAAAGAGACCTTAGAAGTCATTTTGCAGATGATGAGACTGAGGCTCCTAGACATGAACTGATTTGACCAAAATCACACAGGCAGTAAGTAGGTAACATGGATTTGAACTCAGGTCCTCTGACTCCAAAGCCTGTCCTTTCTTCCACTGTATCAAGGATAAACAGATATTTGCACAAATGGCAACAGGATCTATTGATATTCTTGGCATTTCTGCATTCAAGCCCCAAGAGAAAGCTTCTAGAGGGCAAGGACTGTGGTATATTTATCCTTTCTATCTATTCCCCTAGTGCCCATCTCAGTGCCTTATACTTCCTAGACACTTCTTCATAAAAGCTTACTGAAAAAATAACATTTTATCCTTTTCATCTCAAGTACTAGTAGCATTGTCATCATTAATAACACTTCTATCAAAGTGTGCTGGTATTTAATTGAATTTAACTAAACAATATTTTTCTGCATTTAGTCAGGAGGCTGTAAGTTCATCTATATTGAGTGATCTGACGTCTATTTTATGAGTCAATACAAATTCACACGTACATTTTAGGACCTTCATTGTTGGCTCTGCTCATATAATCTTACAATACCTTCTTTTTAGAATGACATTCCACCAAGTTTATCACATGCCCTTCTGGTACAGCAGTCCATAAGCCTTTTACCTAAAGCTTGGCTGAATGATTCATTTCTCAGAATGTCACTCTGGACATGACTTTTTCCTCTTGAAGGAATATGAATAAAACAGTAAGTAATGGTTTTTATTCTTTGTTACACTCTGAGAATCAGATTAACATGAAAACTATTTTTAACATTTATTATTTTCATTTAATGACAAAGGTAAGGAACAAAGCCACATTAATCTATTTCTAGTCACCAGGGATCATAGCTCCTCAATAGAGCAGGATATAAAGTAAAGGAGAAATTAAGTTTTTGTTTGATAATTATATAACTGTGATAAAGCTTTTCATTCTCTTCCATGTCGTCTCTTCCTAAGAAATTATCATTCAGTAGGGAGCCTTACTATCAGTGGAACAATACAACCCCATATTTTACAAAGAAAGAAACTTATGATCATAATTAGAAAGTACAATAGTTGGTTAACAAATTCTACTTTTTTTATATAATTGGAATCTTATCAATTTCATGTAATTAGCCTATTCTCTCCTGAGGTGCCAAGTAAAAGTATGTAACCTCATTTGTGTTAATAAAGAAATGAAAATTACAATCTTAAAATAATATGTCTTGTGAACTATTTAGGGACACAAAGTAGCAGAAGGTAGCAAGGCCCTCCCTATGAAAGGCACAAGTCATTGTTCAGTCATTCAACTGGTATTTATTAAGTGTCTACTAGATGCCTGACATGGGGCTAAGTGCTAGACCCTGTATATTAGGTATGGTAAGACTTCTGCCCAACAACACATTTTCTACCCATGGGAAATGTTTTTAGTTACTGTATTTCAAAGAAGAATACAAGCCTGAGAATAGGAAGCTTAAGAATTAGGTTGCTACCAATGCCTCAGTTTCAACATTTTCAGAGTTAATGGATGGTTCTTGAAATGAATTGGAATGAATTCCAGAAAAATGTCAAATATAATTTCTATGGTTGAGCAGGAGAGAACTTTAGGACTTGCTGTCTAGACACCACTTGGGTTTGTTCAATAATATTATCTTAATGACTGTAGCTTCCTTATGGAAAGCCAAGCTGCCAACTGTGAACAAGAAGGACTATTCATAATTATAACCTATATATCTATATCTGTATCTGTGTGTGTGTGTGTGTGTGTGTGTGTGTGTGTGTGTGTGTGTATGCGCAAGCATGAAAAGAAATTCATTGCCTTTGAACAACTGAGAAAAATATTAGGTGTTACATTTTTAATGGTGAGAGCTATGGTAATAATCCATATTAATGCTAAATGTGAAATGGGTTATGTTAACTAAAAAGCAGATCATAGGAACATAAGCTAATACACTGAGAACCAGAAAGGACTTAGCACAGTGCCTGGAACCTACTGGTGCTTACTAAATACTCAGTGACTGACTGATTGACCTTAGTGAAAATCCAGTCCAACCCCCTCATTTTACAGATGACCCATGGAGGTTAAATAAATTACACAGGGTAACAGAGGAAGACAGAGTCAGAAATGGAATTTGAAAACAGGTCCTCTGACTTTGGTGCCAGTGATTTTTCCATAGTACACTACTGCCCTTCAAACTGGTAACAATAAGGTGAGCTAAAAATTCAAATATGTAAACCAAAAATAAAATAAGTACAGGGAAACAGAGTTAAACACTCATTATTTGTTAATGAAAAATAACTATATAAAAGGATTTCATTTTTATTTTCCATTTTCTGCTTTGATTTTAAAATGTGTTAATCAAGATTTATATTTTGGTTATTCTTCAGTCCCCTAAATTATTAATACTAACAGGCTGTTGTTGCAGTATTTCCTTCTTCAAATAACAAGACCAGTATGCTGATGGTAAGGCAAAACATTTTCTCTATTTTGCTTTACTATGGGACTAAGCAAAAATGTCTTGAAACACTCCCCCTAGTCCCCAACACACTCATACATATACACTTTCTTTTAACAAAACTGAGGAAAAAATACTGTTACTTACACAAAGAAGAATCTTGTACAGACATGATCAGTGTTTGGAACAACCCATATTTCTCCATGTTTGTGCAGATCCGGTGATGTTATCACTGCAATGAAATATAAACTATTAGACTGATGAAATGAAAGCACTATTTTTCTCTAAAGGAATCAATATGATTTTACTTCTAGATCCTAGAAAAACCCTAATGAAAGAATACATAATGGAAAAAGTCTTTGTTACAGCACTACTCCAACACTCTAGGAAAAAGAATTGTATTTAAAAATAGAAATCAACTCTGCTAACACCAGCGGCAAGGTCTGTGTTCAAGAAATTTACAGAATCAGTTAGTGGATGGAAGACCAGTTTTTGCCCATATTTCGTTTTTGTTTCTGCTTTTTTTTTTAACCCATATACATAACTGCTCTTAAAAGGGGAGAATTGGGCTAAATAATGACTAAGATTACTTTTACCACCAAACTTTTATTTTTTGAGGGGGGCAGGGAATACATGTAGAAAGACAATTTAAAGGGAGGATTCTCCTGGTTTCTCATTGCATAAGCAAATATTATTACCAAATCTAGTTATATTAACATATTTTCTGGCTTCTTTTAACATAACACATTGAATAACAGCTGAAGGACTAGGTTGGCATCTCTACAAAGAGACAATCATTCCCCTTTCAGAAAAGTATAATTACTCTTTGAAAGTGTTTGCCAAGAATAAAAATGGGCATTTTCTAAATTCTTATTTTCTTTACTTAAAATGTGTGTAGTTTTCAGTTGTGAATATATACACATATAGAAGGGTAAGAATAGAATGCGGAGGCATAATCTCTAAATCTACCTTTTGGTTCACAAAAAGCTTCTTTTTCTCTCCCTCTTCCTATAAGTATAAACATGCATAAACACACATACACATGTACGTATATATACGTGCATACAACGTATTTGAATTAAATCCTAAGAGTAAAACTCTACAATTATAATTTGGGAGGGAAGAAAAAAGATTAGAAGTGAGAAAGGAGAGGGAGAGATATTATATGTTAGGTCTTACTATCCTATAGGACAGTAAAGAAATACAGGATTGTTCTCTACCCTCAAAGAGATAACGGTCTTATAACAGGGATCATCAGACATAGACAAAATAATTATGATGCAAGGTTGAGCATAATAAAGGCAAAGAAAAGATACAGACAAGGTACCATAAGAAAATTTGCAGAGTGAGTAAATCGGGGAAGGCTCAAAGGAAACGGTAATACTTAAGTGGAATTTTGAAGAAAGAGGATTTTAAAAAATAATTTAACAAGTAGATGAATAGAAGAAGTGCTATCCAACTCTGAATTATGGCCTGTATAAGTGCAGGGAATTAGAGAGCCTGGAACAACATTAGAGGGTAACTAATAGTTCAGTTTGGTTGAAGCATAGAATGTATGAAGGGAGACAATGTGAGATTAGTCTGGGAAAATAAGTCAGACACAAACTGCATAATATCTTAAATGTCATACTGAGCTGTTTGTATTTTATCCAATGGGCCCTAAACGTTGTTGAGCGGAAAAGTGACAGATCTATGAAACAGAAAGGTTAATCTGGTAGCTCTGGGAAGAGGATTAGAAAAAGGAAAGACTAGAAAGACAGAGATCAATAAGCAAGTCATTACAATTATCTGGCTAGAGATACTGAGAATATGAAGAAGGGTGGCAATGGTTGTGTAAATGGACAAGATGAAAGGACTATGAGAAACATGGACACCATGGATGAAGAATTTGGAACACAGCACATCTGAAAGAGATGCACGTGATAAGAGAGATGGAAAAATCAGTGATGTTTCTGAGGATCTGAACCCGGCAATATCTAGAGGCTATTTCCATTGATAAAAATAGCAAATCTGTGAGAAGAAGGAGTGACAGGGGAGAGGGGAAACGAAGACAGTTAATTTGCTTTTGGAAAGATGAGTTTGAAGTGTTTATAGAGCAGCCATCAGGAAAGTGGAGCTCAGGAAAGAGATCAGGGCTTGAGATTTAGAACAGCAGAGAAAAGAGCTGATACCATGGGACTGGAGGGGAGAGGAGTAAATAAAAATGGTCCAAAAGAGAACATAGAGGCCACTCACACTTAGAGAAAAACAAGAAGATGAACCAATAAAGGAACCAAGAAGGCAGAGAAGCAAGACAGAGCGTTTCCATAGAACGCAAATAAAAAATAAACTACAAGGTAGCAGTAGGGGTGCATTGGTTGTGGGAGGAGGGAGTCACCAGCACGAACTAACATCCAAACAGGATGAAGACTGAGAAAAGTCTACTGGCTTTAACAATTGGTAACTTCAGAGAAAATAATTTCAGTAGATGATAAGTTACAGAAACCAGATTGCATAGAGTTAAAGAATAAATGAGTGTTGGGGAAGTACACACAGTTAAGTATAGTTTATTCTTTGGAGGAGAAGGGGAGGAGAGAAATGGGGCCATGGTATACTCTTTCTCTATTTCTCTTTCTCTCCCATTCTCACATTCCCCAGAGCAGCTGTTATAAATCTTCTTGAGCCCCACCTCCACTCCTACCCATCTCTCAGCAGATGACATGGCTTCCCACTCTACTGAGAAAATTAAGGCTTATCTATAGAGATTTCTCATCAGCCCTCCTCCATACTTCAAAACCACTTCATGTCTTCACCAATCATGTCCTCCTTTTTTCCAGCTTCAGGCTATCTCTCACTGCCGGTT
Organism: Trichosurus vulpecula; assembly: GCF_011100635.1. Taxonomy (NCBI): domain Eukaryota; kingdom Metazoa; phylum Chordata; class Mammalia; order Diprotodontia; family Phalangeridae; genus Trichosurus; species Trichosurus vulpecula. The sequence continues at coordinate 413,322,632 of NC_050573.1, read as the reverse complement.
CCAAGCACCCTTGGATGCTTTCCTTCTCCTTTTATCCTCACCCTGATACTTTATCTTGATATCAAGATACAAACTTTATCTTGAGTTTGTTTATCTGTGTGTGGAATCTCCCAGTAAACATGGGCTTCTTGAGGAGAAGGGCTATTTAGTTTCTGTCTTTGTATGTCCAGTGCCTAGCAGAGTCTTGCATATGGTAGGTCTCTAATAAATACTTATTTGAATAAACTAAATGGAAAGCGAGGAGTTTAAGGGCTCTTGTGAAGGATTTTAACTTGGCAAGGAGAAGGTTAACCTGCCAAGAGAGGAGTGTAGGAGAAATGGAAGGATTAAAACGAAGATGTTTTGAGATGGAAAGTTGTTTTGTTTTGCTTTTTCCCCCCTAGGTGGCTGTCAATTTCACCAAGAAAATAAAATAACAAGATCAAGCACTGAGAGAAGGGTAGGAGAGGCGGCGGGGTGTGAAGATGGAGAAGCTATGGAACAAGTGCTAAAATATGAGAGGTAGAATCAAAAACAGAGATGGAGAAGAGGACTGCTACATAGCAGACAGGATGTAGTTCAACTTAGATATGATAATTGTCCAGTGGACCTAGTTAGCACAATCTAAGACTTGCTCCGACAATACTAAGAGACCCAGGAGTAAGAGCAGAAAAGGTGACAGTGAGTGAACCAGACTGGAATTTAATGAGACAAGCACCAAGAAAGAACATCGAGAACATCCAGATTTCCCCCGAGAGAAGAAAGTTAAGCAAAAATATAAGTGATGAACTCTTAAGAATGCAGAAGGATCCAGGAATTGGAGGCTATGAGAACAGGTTTAAATGGAGTGAGGCAGCTAGAAAAAGGGAGTATTTGGATTATAATATAAAGTCATAAAATAAGGAACCTTTTTTTCAATACTAATAAACAAATATGTACATGTAAGTTCATATCGAAACATGATCATTTAAGTAGTGATGTAAAGTTATCTCTACAGATAGTCATTTAGGAAGCCCAAGAGGGAAGAAAGATCCAGTTAAGGTTTGTGAATTGTTTCAACTTACCTTCACATAAGGCTATGCATTTTAAGTTACGACTTTGCAAGAACTGGGATTGCTGTCCTTTTTTCTGAGACTAAAGAGTATAAAGAGAAGTTGAGATATTACAACAAAAATTAGGAAATCATATGCGTAAGAAGAAAGTCAACTTTAAGAAGTATTTACAATTGAAACAGTTTCCAGAAGAAAACAATTAGGAATTACAGTGGTAAGCAGCAAATTATGCCAATGTCACTACATTATCCATCAAGACAAATTTGTTACAAATGCTCTGATATTGTCACTTAGCCATCTCACGATATATCATGAAACTGACTTAGTCTCATTTGACTGATATAATCTGGTTCTTTTTATAACAAGATACACAACAATATGAAGGAATTGAAGTGTCACAGTGAAAAAAAATCATAACGATAGCTGATGTATGCTTTAAGATTTATGAAGTGGTTTACAACTACATTCTTGTTTGATCCTCACAAAAAGCCTGGGAGACAGATGTTACTAGTATCCCTATTTTAGAGATGAGGAAACTGAGGACCAGAGAGGTTAAAAAAAACTTCCCTGGGTTCACCAAGGTAGTAAGGGTCTGAGGTAGTATTTGAATTCAGGTTTTCCTGATTCCGGGTCCAGCATTCTGTCCACTGTACTATCTAGCCGCCCCCAGGTATAAGAAGAAAAGAATTTGTTCCGAGAAGGGGCTAGACCTTACCAAAAATTTCTCCTTTAAAGTGTATAAGGACATATTTGAATCAAATACGGGGGCACATACTCTAAAATCATGATTGGGTGTGGGGGGGAGGGGAAGAGAGAAAAAGGGAAAAGAGTAGTAAGAGAGAGGAACTGAAAGTGAGAGGCCACATCTAAACTTGGGGCTTCCTGACTCCAGGTCCAGTGTTCTATCCACTGTACTAGCCCGCTTCCTCTGATATAGAGGGAGGATCCTGGTGATTCTTTGTTGTTAATATTTTTATTGAATCTAGTCATATCAACATACCTCTTCTGGCTTTTTTGAATATAACATACATTAGGTAACAGCCCTGGGAGGAGTTTGGCATCTCTACAAAAGAAGAAGCCATTCCTCCCTAAGGAAAGTATAATTACTCTTTGAAAATACTTGCCAGGAATAAAAATGGGCACTTTCTGAATTCTCATTTTCTTTCCTCGAAATCTGTGATGCAAACAAGGTGATACAGGAAAATCTGAGGAGTGGATAAGATAAGAGATGGCTTTACAAAGGACTGGGACTGGGATATACCACCAGCTCCTTCTGACCACAGGCAAACTGCTCAGCCTCTTCGATGCTCCATTTGCTCTTAGATAAAATGAAAAGTCTTTTACTACCTAGCACATTGGACAAGGATCCAACGAGATATCTATGTATCTATCTATTTATCTATCTATCTATCTATCTATCTATCTATCTATCTATCTATCTATATGGGTCCATGTGTGTATATGTATGCATACCTATATGTATTGCTATGTATCTATAGATACAGCTACAGATATGATGGATATAGACATGCAAACACATATATAATGACATATATAAACACATATTCATATATGTACATAAATATATACATAATATAAACATACATGTAAATATATGTATATAAACAGTCCAATGTAAACTATATCATTGGCTAAGCATGTGCCACTATTCTTTATAAACACGAAAATCAAGAGAAATTAAAAAGTTATGTAAGGACTAGTATTAATGGTTTCATTTTTACAAGTAAAATTTACTAAGGCACATAGAATACAGAAGGCACTAGGGTAAAAAGTCTTATGGCATGAAGGCTTTTGCTTGTAAAAATGTTTATTTCTTTTACTCTCCCCTTCTCCCAGCCGCACCCTGTTAAATTGCACAATTCATCAAAGGATGTATTTTTCAGCCTATAGCTGTGAATATTTGCTGGAGAAAGCATTTCAATTTCCGTGCTCTTATTTGATCTTTGTTCTTTAATTCTGCTGACCACTCAAAATAATCATTTTTTTGGCTTAAAACCACAAACATTAGCTTCCTCCTAGCTAACAAATCCATGGGTCACCAGCCAAAAAGAGTTACATGATTAATTGCATTACCTGTAAAGTATTACTGCCTTTACTGCTGGAGGCCGGTTCATCCTTGGCTGACACCTTCTGTTTCTTGTTCATCCCTAAAAATACCCAAACGAAACAAAACAGAAACAAAGAATACCAAGCCATCATTTCAGGGACTAGATGATGCAAGCTCAACATATGATTGACCTTTTTTGTCAAATTCCGTGGAGAGATACAATTCTAACATTAGCTTAGAGTTAGATGCTTCAAGGGATTAGGGGTAATAGTGGCAGCTCAGGTTATAAAGGAGAGCTTTAGCTGTTCTATTTAGTACTAGAAGTGTGGCAGCTTTAGCCTCATATGAGCTAAATAATGATAGAAATGAACACACACACATATACACATATTCCTATCATAAAAAAAACATTAAATTGGCAGCTGTAGTTTAATACACAGTGATCAGGCCCCCCAAGAGTCAAGAAGACATGAGTTAAAATCATACTTCTGAGGTGTATATGTGTGTGTGTGTGTGTGTGTGTGTGTGTGTGTGTGTGTGTGTGTGAGAGAGAGAGAGAGAGAGAGACAGAGAGAGAGAGACAGAGACAGAGAGAGAGAGACAGAAACAGAGAGAAAAGAGAAAGGAGAAAAAAGGGAGAGAGGAGACAAAAAGAGAGAGAGAAGAGAGATAGAGAGAGAGACACAGAGACAGAGACAGAGAGAAAGTGAGACAGAGAGAGTGAGAGAGAAAGACAGAGACAGAGAGACAGAGACAGACCCTGAGCAAGTTACATAATTTCTCAAGGCACAAAACAACTCTAAAACTATACGTTGCAAAGCCAGTGCTGATCAGCATTGGTCCAGGTTATTTCAATTGGGAGATCATTATACAAATGAAATCACATACATACTCCATGAATAAATAAGTAAAATATTGTCAAAATGGTGTCATAAAATTGAAATAGAAAAAGCTCTTAAAACTTAAGTAATCTTAACAGGAGCATGACCTAGTTAGACATCAATTTTTCTTTGCCTCACATATGATAAAACTTTCTTAGGCATCTCAAAAGCCATCATGTTGATTACCCCTAATTTAAACTATTAATAGGTAGTAGAGTATGTAAGAATATAGGACATGGTGTCAGGAAGACTTGAGTTCAAATTCTGTCTCAGACACTTACTAAAATATGTCACCTTTGACAAGTCACTTAACCTCTGTCTCAATTTCTGTAGCTATAAAAAGGGGATAATAAATAGCACCAACCTCTCCCAAAGTTGTAGTAAAGATATAGCAAGATATAATAATAATAATAATTTATCTTTGTCATTGTTTTTATTTTCTCAAAACTGTAAAGGAAAATAATAGTTATATTCTCAGTAAGAGGGAAAATAAGCTTTATTTGTCATCATCTAGTTGCTTCATCTCTTGTTAAAGATCCATTTACTCCTGAGAAGAGAAAAAGAGAAATTCTCTCTTACATTAATAATGAATTACTATAGGGGAGATCTAGGATTTTTTCCCTTCCTATTTCCTCATTCCCTACTAGGTCAATTTAGCACCTGAAGAATGGGGCTGATTAGATTGGATTTAACATTCTCCTTGTTCAGACCCAATTGGCAAGCCCATTGTAATTATCTCAGACTTGGGGGCTAAAGGGTGGGGGCAAGAAGAGAGGAGACAGGGTTCTTTGTCTAGATGGCCTGGGGCTGGGGGTGGTCTGCAAGTAAGAGTGATATAATCTAAGTCACTTCCCCAAGCATCAGTTAGCAGAGGTCCACCTCTCATGATAATATTCATTCTTCTCATTATTAACCAATCAGAGTTGACTGCCATCTGTAGGGAACACCCACTCTTACAAAAGCATATAATCAATAGGACACCAAGATCTATCTTTGGATTCTGAGGGACACCCAAATGACCAGCCTTGTGTTATTGTTTCATAGTCATAATTAATAAAATGATTACCTCAAAATTATCTCTTAAACTTTTTATATGTCACACCCTTCTATCACCCTCTGTCTTTTTGCATTGGATTTTGTATAGATAATAGGATAAAAGCTTTGGCTCACCCCTCTGGATCTCCCCAAATCTTACATCACTCATCACATCAGAAGGACACTTACTTGTCCCTAAGGAAAACTGACATTTGCTCACCTGGAACCCTTGTAGGGTACATATAATACCTAGTACAACTTATCAGGACAAAGGATTGCTTTCTATAGGAAACAGGGAGAGGAGATACCAAGTCCTAAGGTATTTTATGGAAAAGGAAGACAGACCAATGATTTCCAAACATTTGCTTCTGAAGACCCTTTTTTCTCATCAAAAAAATTTTTGAAGCCTCCCATGATAGTAGTTTTACCATTTATGGCCACTGACTAATAATATACAAATTCATTTAAAAATATTTCTAAATTCATAGCAGATTTTTTTCATTTTTTCTACCTTCTCAATCACAGCAGAAACTATATGCAATTGGACAACATTAATATATGTGACTGTGACACTTACTGTGTTGAAAAGAAGGCTTATTAACTTAGTTAGGGAGTCATATGTGCATTTGTAGATCCCAACCACCACATTGCATCCCACCACCACAGTTTACAGAATCTTTTGTTTTAAAGCAATAAAAACGTTTCTCTCCCCTCTCCATTTTTACCAAGATGTTCAATGATTTTTTAAAATCACTTCTGTTTTAATTTATTATATTAAAACCCTAAACACTTTAACATACAGGCCTTGAAATATGTTTAATGTTGAAATGAAATAATAATGGTAAAAATTAAAATTCCAGGTGTCCCAAAAGTCTTTGAATAATTTTAAACTTCAATGGCTTGACGGCTTAAAATTGCACTGACCCACATAATGTAATACAAAATTGTAGTAGCAGTAATAATAATAATGATAATGATAATAATAATAATAATAATGATGATAATAAACTTGACATTTGTATGGTACTTCAAGGTTACAAAACTACTGACATGTTAGTTAGTTACCTCAAGTCTCACAAATACCATGAGACAAGGACTGCAGGCATTATTAGTCTTTTTATTAAACTATTATTAGTTTGATAGAGATTACAGGTTCATTCATGGTCACAGAGCTAGCAGACAACATATGAATACAAGTTCTCCAGACTTTAAACCCAGCACTCAGTTCACTATACTATACTGCTTCTCTCAAGCAGTGTTACAGGCTATCCTTTATGTGTTTTATTTGTATTAACTTTAAGTGGTGATCTGGAGTGATGATCATAAAATAATCTCCTGTCACTGTGACTGAGAACACAGAAACATTCTGGCCTGTTAACAAGTTAATTCATCTCCCCAAAATGATATTTTCCAAAACTGGATTCAAACCTGGAGAAATGGTAAATTATGAAAGTAGCTTTGAAATATATCATTATTCCTACAGAGCAAGTTCTCTGGTTGGAAGTGAAGTGTTCAGACCAAGAAGATTAAAAAAACATTATTTAATGCATCTCTGTAGCTCTATGCATAGTTCTATTACTTAGTAGTATTTGCTTCATGTCCCATGTGGCCCTATTATCACCCTCAGGAATGTTCTATGTTCCATACAACATTCTTTGAATCTGGGGCATCTGCCATTTCTATGTGAGTGGATTTACACAGCACCAAGAATATTTGAATGCTATACAGAATAAAAGTCAATAAAAATAAAACCTACACAGAATGAACTCAAAAAAACTAAAATCTATTTTTTTTCTTTTTTGAAGAAAAAATTCTTCTCTGAAGTTAACAAAATAAGACCAAACACTAAGATTTTATCCTTCATGGGCAGGTACTATAGTACAAACTTCACATTAGCAAAGTCATACTAGTTCGAAGAGCACTAGATTTGGAGTTGAGACCTCAGTTCAAATTTCCATTCTGCACCTTTTAATTGTATGGCCAAAAACATGTCATTAAAAGTCTCTGAGCCTCAGTTGCTTTATTTGAAAAGTGCCACTAACACCTGTTTCTATCTACATTACAACTTGTTTGATATAATAAGTGATTTACCAACATGAGTTATTATTTGATTGTCTACATTTCTAGGTTTGATACTTCCCCCTACACTACTGCCCTCAAAGGTCACTGATGTACCTTGAACACATCCCTAATTTGCTGTTGCAATCTCATCATAGAGATGTAATCCATAACATGCAATGGATTTTAGGTCCCAGAAGCCACACAAATATTTCCTTATTAGATAATCTTGAAGCACAGGCTCCAAGAAGATCATCATATTCAAGGATATGTAACACACACATACATATGCACATCTTAATAAAGCAGGAATTACAAACATAAAACATATAAATGAAAAATTAAAGTGTTCAGGGAAAAGGAAAGTCATGGAGAAAACTGATGGATTTCCAGTTCATGAATTATCAAGTCTTAGGGGCAGCTAGGTGGCACAGTGAGTAGAGCACCGGCCCTGGAATCAGGAGGACCTGAGTTCAAATCCAGCCTCAGACACTCGACACACTTACTAGCTGTGTGACCTTGGGCAAGTCACTTAACCCCAATTGCCCTGCCTTCCCCCCTCCAAAAAAAATGAACTATTAAGTCTATTTTTTTGTTTTGTTTTGTATGTTTTTGTTGTTATTCTAGACTTCTGATTTTAATGGTGTATAAAAGTCTCAGTGAAGAAACAGTCTTTACCAACAAATACGAGCACATCCTCTATAATTATCGTCTTATAGCACTAGAAAGGTAAGTGATTGGCACAAGATGAAACCATCACTGTGTTATGACTTGAATCCAGCTTTTCCTGAGTTGAAAAGTGTGACTCTTGTTCCTGCTACCACTACATTATCATGATTCCCTTTGTTTTCTGACATTTGTAATGATATTTAACACAAATGTAGTAATTATGCTTCAACGTTGAGAAAAAGAGATACCAATAAAAATCAAAACATGAACAAGAGAAATGAAAGACAATGAAATTAAGTTAGAGTGTGATTTGCAGTGTTACCTGAGTAACCAAATGATATGCTTGACAATGGGCTAAGATATATTCCACTCCCATACATTGCACCATGGAGCTAAAAAGAAGGGAGAGAGAAGCCTGTCACTACTTTTAAATGTTTCAAATGAAGAACAGAAACAGTCTCACATCAGAACACTGCTTACAAAATAATAGAGCTCTTACTATTCCAAGGTCCTGAACATCTAGGATGAAATATAATCTGATTTGAAAAGATTAGCATCATCCTTGCATCAAGAATTTTGATTTAGACAATGCGTGTGCATCAGTAAGTAGCCAATTCACAGCCTTCGCACAGTCCTCCAAACACAGTGGAGGTAGAAGTAATTGTTTATTACAGAACACACTAGTTGGCTTTGAATTTAGCCGCTCTCACATTTTGTGAACAAACAAAAAGCACAATCATCCAAAAGCATGGAATATTCACATGTACACTCTGATGGAGACTCACACATTGTATTACAACGTCTATTGTAATGAATTTCAATAAGCATTGCACACAGAAAGTGGATAGGCCTTCTGGCACACCCAATACATCTCACCTTAGTCATTGACTGAATTTTAACTTTTTGCAGGTGAGCTTAAAAAAAAAAACATTTCATTCTCTGAAACTGACCAAATAGACTCTACCCGATACAAAACAGCAACATGTACAGTCAATGACAGATCAGAGTCTGATGGGTCAGAGTCAATGAACTATATGTAACCCAGCCGCTTGAATATAAGAAGTTGACTCCCAATTCCTTCCCTCTTTTTTTAATTTGCTGGCTACTGCCTTATTTTACCTTTAGACAAGATGTAAATAAACAATAAATATTGCACAGAATTTTTTAAAACCTTGAAATTTTATTTAATTTTTAATTTGTAACCCTGGAACCTAGCATAGTGCTTGACACCTAATAGTAGGTGGCTACTAGATGCTTGGTGATAAGTTGATTTCTTTCAATATTTTTTTCACCTTTCATTTACAGTATGAGTGCAGAGACAAGTCAGGAAGATTTCTGGCCATCTTTTCTTTCTAAACTGACCTCAACTACTTTTAGGTGAACACTAGTTAGCTACATAGCAGTGAAATGTCACTGGAAGTGAAGTATAGAGGTGGAGATCAGAAGCAGGTGAGGATTCCTGCTTCCAACATTCTGCCAACATGCTGAGAGTAATTCAATAGATAAGAAAAAATAGTAATTAATGGGCTCTCACATGTTCTTTCATCTCTTTAATAACAAAAAAACTAAAACATTTTGTGACTACAAAAAAAAAGGCATATATGATTGTGTTGTCTATTGCATTAGGTTCACTATTTAGTGTCACTGCTTCCATAGGAATTGTTTTTAACTTTTCCATCTAGGGCCTTCTTCTCCCATTTGAATAACAGAAGAGGAATTTCACCAAACAGCAGTGAGATAGATGTGGCCAACATGAGTTCAATGAACACAAGGAAAAGACATATACTTGCTTTCTGAACTTTTCTGAACAATGCTACTGATAACTACAAGATTTGATCAAGAGTCCCTCTCTAATTTAGATGTTCAGTAGGTATGCGCACTACAAGACTACATACCACTATAAAAGATTGAGAGAAAAAAATGATCACACATTTTTAGCATCATCTATCATAAATGAAGAAAATTTACCTGCAGCCGTGTATTAGAAGCAACGACTAAGCCATTCCTTAGGATGGAGTGCCAGTTTTCAATGTGGGAGCCACTAAAAACAGAGAGAGGGAAAAAAGCCAAAGACATGGTGTTAGAAGTTATGATAAAAAAAAATAAAGAAGATGAAGTTATGCTACCCAAAATTTCAGTGTTTGCAACTCAATCCTTTACTTGCTAGCAACTTGGAATTGCCTACCAGCCCTTGGGAATTAAACATTTCCTCCTTCTGTACTCATTAAACACTCTTGTATAGGGGGCCAACATTACATGTAGTATTAAGCCATACTCACTGAAATGCAAAGGTACTTCCAAAGAGTTTTTTAGCAGCTCTAAAATTGGATTCTTTGGCTGGTGGACTGCTGAGAAGGAGGAATTGATGGGGAGTGTGCATGAACTTCAATTGCTGTTAAATAAAATATGACAAATGGAAAAGTGTCAAGCTGAACATATTTCCAAGGTTGAAGGCTCACTGAGATCTCACTAGTTCCAACAGAACCCCATTACGCAAGATCTACCTCAAGTCATTTGAAGCTGATCTGATTAATAGGCTGATTCAAACACCTGAAAATGCTATGCCAAAAAAATTACATTTGAATCTTGAAAGGAATAATAAAATATAGTACAATGAATCTGTAAGTGTACTAGGAAAGGAGCAAATGTGCCAATAATCTCAAATCATTTATATGTAACTTTGAAATACATTATTAAATTTTGTCTGAACACTGAGCATTCTTAATAAGTTTTTTCTTTGGTTTACAAGGTTGAGTTCCCCAAGGAGAACCCAATAACCATTCTAGTAGATAAATGGGCTGGGAACATGCTGGATAGCAAAGGAAATCTAATTCAAGATTTTTAAATGGCCACAATGGATGATCCATGAAATGCATAATTCACAAATTGACTATACTCTTTAATATTTGCCCTATGGTTATAGCAGGCCTTCTTGGTTCCAATTTTCTCTTTGCTAGAACCGTAACTATTTAAAGAAACCATCAAATAATCTTTGAAAGGGACAGCCCACCAAATAACAACACAATTAGGTAGGAAGGTAAGTAGATAGGTGGATGGGTGGATGGATGGATAGATAGACAGACAGATGGACGGACAGAGACATAAACAGACAGATAGATTATAGAGACAAGAAGGATAAATGAGACAGAGGGAGAGAGAAAGAGAGAGAGAGAGAGAACAGAGTAGTCAAAGGCTACTTCCCCTTCATCCCCCAGTTTCTATGGTAAAAACAAAAGAATCTCTTCCGCACTTTACATACTGAGAAAGATCAGAGTCAGGAATTTCCCTTACACAATCATATCTTTGGTTCTAACCTGCTGTTAATACAGGCAAAAAAAAAAAAAAAAGACATTTGGTGAATGTAAAAAAAATGAAGAAAACAAATGTTTCTTTTCTGTTTATACTCTCAGGGATGTTCTTTTCAATAATGGTGGAATCCTGAAATGATCTGATATTAATTGATGTTATCTATTTATGGTATCAAGATAAATGCCCTATCTTAAAATATCAGAGTTTTGGTACAACAAACAAAAAGCAACTTACAAAGCAGATATATATCAATTAGTTCTTCCACCCCTGGTTGTCTGACCTTACAAGCATTCCTCTATTTTAAAAGATTGACAAGAATGGGGAGAAAAATAACTTACCCGGTTAACTGGCAGTTTCACAATATGCGACCTATTACTTGAAATAACCCTGAAATTAAAATGATTGGTCAGCCACAAAATATGCAAAAAATGCTTTTCTTCTTAGGAAGCAAGTGATTAAGACCTATGCTTCCTTTGCCAAAGATTTTGTAATAATTTTATTTAATTATATAATATTTTCCTTTGTTTCTTAAAACAAATCTAAAAGACTTCAACTTTTAAGTTAGCATTGAAGACTAGCCAGAAGAAAAAGAAAAGTCAAAGCTCAAAAAAAGTTTCAATAATAATCTTAGTGAAATAAACACTTCTAGGATATGTTTTACATAATTATCATCAACATAAAATGATGAGATAGTTGACAATTATTTCGACATTTCCCACTTTCTCAAGAAAGATCATTTAAAACTCTTTATTTAAAACTAAGAGTCTCACTTTAAAATCAAAGGATGATATATGTTGTCAGTTACAGAAAAGCCTAAATGTACTTACTCAAATACTTTGTAAAGAAAATGATTATAATCATCAATGGATTCAACCAGAAAATGAAAAATACTTTTAAAAAATATGTGAAAGTGTTTTTTTTAAAATGAACAAAATATAAATAACTTATCATTAAGGAATAAGAAACTCTGGAAAAGAAAACAGTATCTCTTCTGTTGGAAAGGTGAATAACTGTCATGGACAGATGGATAGATGGATATCAAATAATCTGTGAGACAAGAGGAAAGAAAGAAGGACGTTCTTTTCCTTTTCAACATACTTTGTTATGACATAAGGAGGTGGCATGGTATATTAGATGATAATGATGATTGTGTGTGTGTGTGTGTGTGTGTGTGTGTGTGTAAAGACTGGGATTGAGGAAGTCATAGATTCAAATCCCACCTCTAATTCTTATTAGCTATTTGAACCTATGCAAATTATTCAACATTCCAAAGCCTCCACAAATTCCCTAAGATTCATCTACTTAGTTACAGATGGACCATGATCTGATTAGGCAGCGGGATTCCCAAGAACAAGAATTTTTCTGATAAAATGCTGAGAAAATCATAGATCCTTTGAATATTGTGTAAGCATATACTGAAGAATGCTCCAATGATGAAAAAGTGTGTGCATACATATCTATACACATAAATGTATGTGTGAATATATACATACGCACGTATATAGTGTGTATATCAATACACAGTTTAGATTCATTTCTGGACATTGTAAGTTATAATAATAATAATTGTTCACACGCACAAATATCAACCTAAGATAGCTAATTTCATCATCACAGGAACTCTAGGATGCAAGTATTACAAATTATCATCACTGATTTACAGCTGAGGAAACGGAAGTTCAGAGAGCATAAGTGATTTGCCCCTAGTGAATGTTAGTGGAGGGATTTGAACTGAGGTCTAATTTAAAATTTCAAACCTTTTTTGTCAAGATCTTTCTCCATTTCAACTAATTCCATGTTTAAAAACCTTGATTAAACTGATTTCAACTAAGCAGAATCTCTGACTAGTAAGATATATCCCTCCAGTGCAAGGGAAGGACTAGAGGGGTTCTACATAGGCAGCCACATATTATGTAACATGGAGAGGACTTTAATATTTCTTTTTTAAATAAAATTTCAAATACTGAAAATTCCACTTTCAGTGGTTTGTGGCTGTTTCTTTTGTGACCATGTTTTAGCATAATATATCAAATTCTCTGGTAGAGACTAACTCAGAAGGGAAACAATTGTCAAACAGGAGTGAACAGGAGGTACTAGGATACAATTTCCTAACCATTCTACATTGTTGAACAATTAGCTTGTCTCAGCTAATCCAGTGTTCCATTTTTAGGAAAAAGTGATGAAAAAGACAAAGCAATATTAGGGACTACAAAAAAAAAAGTGGGGCTTGTGTTCTGGGCTCAGGAGACATTCAGTTAAGTCTCTTAACATCTAGAAATTACCACAAGGACTCATTTTGCAGACCTTCCAGAAAAAGCAGAGGGTGGGGAGGTAGGGGTGGGGTGGAAGGTGGAATGAGGAGAGTGGGGAGGAGATCTTGAAGCACACAAACATCTTCTAACATTAAAGGATGATGCAATAACTAGGGCAAGAAAAGATACTAATGAATTTTAGAAACATTTTCTAACCTAAAATATTGAAACAACTGACTTTCCAGCTTAATCTTGACTTAACCAGAAAATTAAATTAACCGGAACAACTCATTACCTGTGCAATCCTGTTAATCAAGGTTTTTACTATGGACAAACAGCAGTTAAATGGACTGCATATCTTTGCAATGCAAGACAGTGTATTCTTTCCCCAGTGATGTAGAACTTTTAATTAAAATGAGAGTCATTAAAGGCTTATATAATCTTCAGGGCTCATAAGCTTCTAGGAGAATCTTAGCATTGCAGGTTTAAAAAAATAAACCAACATGCGTTGTTGTTGTTTTCCTTTTCCCTTCTTTAAAAGCAGGCAGAATAAGGCCACATTCTACATTTTTATTAAAAAAGAACACTGAAGTTTTATACCATTGCAATAGAGGATGAGCAAGGGGGTCCTGTTTATCCATCTGTTTCTTGATTTCCAAATATGGTGCCTATAAAAGATAATAATTCTTGATTTCTCTTAAAACACCTATTTTTTAAAGTATCTAACACACATCTAACACTTCTAAAGTATCTAACACGCATCTAACAAAAGAAATGCAGACTGATTAGTATGCCAAATTTAAAGATTTCTTGACATTTAGCCTTTAAAATTTACAACTTTGTCTTTATAACAACTAAACTTGCTCTAGAAATTTCTCCCCAAGGTTAAATGATACCTATAAAATTAGGATGAAAGAGAACACTTTATAACTCCAATGAATGTTTATATCCGAGGGTATTTGCTTGAGTCTAGGGCTTTCCATAAGGAAAATGAATAGAAATTTCACTAAAATGAACTCTCCCTTCCTCTTCTCCCTGTCCTTGCCCCCAACACTTTGTCACTTTCTCTCAAATTATACCAATGAAGGCCTACACAACTTACTATATTCAATGAAAAACATTCAGAGAATTTAACTTAAGTGGAAATCTCCCTTTAATGACTCAGAAGTACAAAATGATATATTTAGCAATACTGACAATGAATTGTAATACACATCTCAAAACATTCTGCAGATGTGATATAATAACACTTACTTCTATAAGGCACAGAAAAAAGATACCAAACACTACTATTTTCATCTTCACGTTGAAGAGACAGTGACATCAAGAGATTAAGTAACTTGCCCAAGGTTACAGAGCAGGTAGGTCACTGAGGGAGTCAGTTATACAACTCTAGTCTCTAGATTCCTTAGTTGAGTGCTCATCAGTCGACATTGCCTCCCATTTAAAATAGCTTATATATGACCCAGAAAAGAACCAGCCATTTTTGGCAAAGGTCTGATGCCAGAGTCAAACTTCGCAGCTATTTATATAACCAGGAATGCCTGGGGTCTAGGATATAGTATAAATATACAGCTATAGCAAAGTCATTTACATTACTGAAAATCATTTACTGAGAGCTTAACCTTGTGCAATATACTACCAGAAGGTGTAGGGAAGAGGCGGATGGTAATTTTAAAGACGATAATGCTGTCCCTGATTGCAAACTATACTATACAGCATATCATAACTTACCATAACTGTGTTATTTCCTTTTCACAAAAGATAGTGACAATGTCACATCTAATACAGTAACATCACACAGTAATTCAAATTTTCTGATGAAAAGCAATCATCTGTATAGTCTTATTTTCCTTTAGAGGAAATGTCCATCTTAGGGAACATGATACAAACGGAAATAAATTTTAAAAGTGCTAAGCAATATACCTAAATTGCAAAAACAAACAATGACAATAAAAACAGTAAAATAGCATGTTTACTTACCTGTGTCATTTCTCTAATAGATGTAATACTATCCAATGCTTTCATTACTCGGTCATAGTTCTTCTTCTGTTTAAATGAAAACACACACTTGATATTAACTTACAAACTCGTGAATGCAAGCATTTCTTCATTTAGAATCCCCTCTCTACATGCAAAGCTTTAATTGAGGGTAAATCAGAAGGTAATGGTTCTTCAACAACATTGTCAAAACAAACTTTAAAAGACTTAAAACTCTGATCGATGTAATGACAAATTTTGATTCCTGAATACTGATGATGAAGAATGTCACCCATCTCTTGAAAGAGAAGTGACAGAGTTAATAATTGGATTAAGACATTTTTTAGACATGACCAATATTTGCTTATATATATTTGTTAAAAAGGGTTTTTCTTTTCTTTCTTTTTTTGTTTTTACTAGAGAGGAGAGGTGACTGGAAGAGAAAATAAATACTTGTTAATTTTTTTAATTTAATTTTTTAAAAAGTTATTATTTTTATACACTTCAACTTCTCTGTTACTCCAATTTCTGATAATGAAGCAACCCTTCTCCTTGCCAAGGTGAAATACCTTTGATACCGTCCTTCATCTTCTCCAGCAGATTGCCCCTTCGACCACACCCCTCTTATGTTTATTTAGTTTCTCCCAATTTCTTTCTTTCTCTTTCTGCTGCCTACAAACATTTTCAAATCTATGATTTTTAGAATATCTTAACTATGCTATACTATTTGAAATCTCTGCTCCTGTTCTCAGTCAAACTCTTAGAAAAATATCAACACTCAATGCCACTACTTCTTCCCCTCACTTACTTTCTCACTCCACTATCTTCCACCTTCATCACACAAAATTGCTCTATTTATAGTTAAAAATGATATGTTAATTATCAAATATAGTGAGGATTTTTCTGGCTCAGTCCTTATTCTTTTAGACTTCTCACCATTTCCCACAGTTGTGCATCCTTTTCTCCTAGATACTTGCTCTTCTCTGGGTTTTTGTGACACTGATTTTTCTGATCCCCTTCCTATAGCTAGCCACTGGTTGTGTTCAATAATGGTTCATCATTCATCTCATTCCTTATAACTATAGGTATAACAAACCAAGATTCTGTCCTGAGGTCCTTTTTTCCTTTTCTGTCTCCATTCTCTCACTTGATGACTTCATTAACTACTAGGCATTTAATAATTATCTCAATGCATGTGGCTCTATCTATCCAGATCTATCCAGTCCATCTCTCTTCTGAGCCGCCATGTCATATTAACTATTTTAAACTAGATGCGCTTTAGACACCTGAAACACAGTGTGCCTAAAACAGAACTCATCTTTCCCACAAATGAATCTCTATAGAATATCTCTATTTCTATCAAGGGTATGATCATATAATCTCAGTGCTATCCTTGATTTCTTAACTAATTTTTATGCACACATATCCAGTCACTTGCCAAATATCATTTCTTGCTCCACAAAATCTTTTGCATTCACCTCTGATCACTTCTTATTACCTCTAGGATACAAAAATAAAGTCCTCTGTTTGGCTTTTAACGCCATTCACAACTTAACCTTCCCACTTTGTTATATATGATTCCTGCTCCTGTATCCAACCAAACAGGCTTTCTTTTCCCTTTGGTTCTTACACAGGTCATTGCATCTATTGTCTCTGTGCCTTTGTATGCTCTATCACTCATTCCCAGAATTTATTGCACTCCCTCTTTACCCTACCTCAGATAACGTCTCACTTTCTTCAAAACCCACCTCAAGCACTATGATATGAAGCCTTTTTACTTAACCTGATTCCCACTAAATTCCCTTCCTTGTTTTTAACTTCCTTCCTTTTATTGTTTTGTGTTGATTTGGCTTGATTCATTCTGAAAATACTTATACAAGTACATACTGTCTTCCCAAATAGACCATGAACAAAGACGGTTTCAGTGTTATTTCTGTAATCCCAAGACATGGCATACTCCTTGGCACACAATAGGTTATTATATAATTTATACACACACACATACACGCACGCACGCACGTGTGTCTGTATGTATATGTACACATATAATATATATTTTTATATCTATATAATTTTTATTTATATATTTAGGTGTATATTATATAAATATATAATGTGTTATATACTACATAAATTATATTTATATATATATAATTATTTTATAATAAGCACATAATAAATTATTTCCCCCCCTTAAGAGGACTAAAACCTGCCTGACACTGCATGAACTTTGAATGAGCTGGAAGAAAAACAGAATACTAAGCTGTCACTACTATGAGATGTGAGAATGTCCCTTTGGTTGATCCATGAAAAATAATCTTTCTTTGTCTACAGCCTTAGCCTTAATTGCTCCTGTTTCATGTCTTTGGAGGCTGTTACTATGGCACTGAGTGGGAAGAAAAAAAGCAACTACACAAATCAAATGCAAGATACTGATGTTTGAATTTTTCCCACCATAATAACCCTTGGTCATTTATGGGTATAATAAACAGAGTACACTCCAAACACTGATATCCACCACAAAACATACATTTTAAGACACATCTTTCAAATTAAGTGAGTGTCAGACCAGGACTCTGCTAATTACATAAATGAAATTATATCCTCAATTGGTCATTTGGTTTCAAACGTAATTAAAATATACGCAAGAGTGCCCATCATTGCAGTTGATTGTCAAGGAATGGATGGGAAAAAAGCTCTCTGAATAAATAGTTTCTTTGTACAATTGCAGAATGAATGTTAAGAGGAACAGTTAGCTCTACTGTGATATGAGAAATCAAACCATCAAGAAACACATAATTCGATGTCGAAGTTTCCAATCTAAGCCCCAGGATAGAGAGGGTGGTCTCCCAGAACTCCTTCCAACTGGCTAATCAGTTCACTCTTTATCTAAGATTCATTCCATAGGAGGTCCTATTCTAGGTATAGCAGGGAAAACAGAAGAAAGCAAAGAATAAAAGATATTACTTCCAGTAAAATGAAATGTGTTAACAGGTCAAGTATACGTAAAAAATGTAGACCTTGATTATGCACCCACAGAAGCAATGGCAAATTAATAATGCCACAATTTATTAAATTATGAAAAGGACATGACTTGATTTGATTGGCAATAAAAAAGTATAGACTTACAATGTTTAAAAGTTTTTAGTGAGGTTTTGAAAGAAGAAATACAAATATCCAAAAACGAATGGCCTGTATGATGTCCTTGAAGTGGGAATATACAGTTGAAAATGAGAGAAAGAAAAAAAAACCAGACTGGGAAAGAATTAGAGGAAGAAGGCAGAAGACTAGCAATTTAAGTAGACTGATCTGGAAAATCTAAAATACTGCTAGGCTTTTGTGTTGTAGAAAAAGTATTGAGTTAAAGAATGGGAAACCTGGGTTCAAGACCATCTTGTATCAGCTGTTCACAAGAGTCAATTGGTAAAATTTCATTGTGAGCATTTACACCTTAGAAATTGGCAAAAACAACAAATCAAGGATTGATTTATAGTTCTGTTGATGGTCTATACTTGAGAAAGAGATGAGGAAAAATTTAACAGCATACCATCACCTGGGTCCGCATTCCAGTTTTATTACTAAATTACTAAAATTGTGTGACCTTGGCCAAATTCTTTCTGCTTACCCACACCTCTAAAATTGGAATAGCATTGGAACAGCTGATTTCTGAGAAAACCAGAAGTTCTAAAAAGAATCATTACTTACCCTAGGATTGAAGGCCAGCATTTGAGGATCATTAGGATCTACCACAGACGGATATGGCTCAAAAATAACCACTTTCCTGGGGGATTCCAAGGCAGATCGACACATAGACACAAGCAGGTCTACCACCTAGAAGTGCAAACATAAAACCAGTTAATTCTCTTGTACCAGCATGCTGTCAACCAGTCATTCCTTCATTGAATAATTCAGGAAATTTTTTTACTTTTTTCCTTGCATCAGTTTATTTTGAAGTTTCCCAGTTCATGCAATAAGAAAGAAAATTTCTGTAATGTCCACAGTAACTCCTACTGCAAATGAAACATTTGGAACTGCACAAGAAGGTTAGCAATTAGAGTACAAACACTAAATATCCCATATGGAAAGCTTATCTTAGTAATAATAATATAATATAGGGCCCACATCTTGGAAGGAGGGTTCAAGAGGAAAAAACTATGCCCAAATTTAAAAATAAATTGTTATTCAGTCATTTTCAGTCGTAACTGATTCTGTATGACCCTTTTTGCAGTTTCCTTGGCAAAGATACAGGAGTTTTTTGCCTTTCCTTCTTCATCTCATTTTACAGATGAGGAAACTGAGGAAAACAAGTAAGTGACTTGCCCAGGGTCTCAGAGCTAGTAAGTGTCTGAGGCTACATTTGAACTAAGGAAAGGTAACTCTTCCTGACTGAAGGCTTGGCACTCTATCCACTGTACCACATAACTGAATAAAAATAAATAACAAATATTTATTTTTCCTTCAAATCATCTGACATTAATTGCCAAACAGTTTGCAAGGATCAGCCTCAGTGGTACAGGGCAATATATTTAAGGATAAAATTGAAAAACAAAAACAATTAAAGTCATTGACAAGGTATTTTTGTTTTTTTAAAGGCGAAAATTTCAGCAAAGCCATTTTTGCAACTTACAGGTAAGTCAAGGCAATTTCAGCTAGTATGGAAACAATGGTAGATTTAAAGTGAGGAAAACTTAGTTCATCAAGCTCAGCCACTTAATCTCTTTGATACTAGAGTCCTCATCCGCTTTCACTAGAACTCTGAGTTCCTTTTCATTGGATGAAATCCTCTGTGCTACAACTCATTCCACCATCAAAAGTAAGATAGCAGATTGCATGAAATGATGCTAATGTCATAAGCTTAGACTTATATGGACCCACATAAATGACAAAAAAAATTCTATAAATTCTACAAACCTCAAAAAAAATAATTAAAATTCCTGTTTAAAGATTTTTTTTAAAAATTAATGTGGCTGTAGTAGGGGTAGTTAGAGCCTACGTGATGTGAAATGGTGATATTTAATAAGAATCTGGCCTCTAGAAGTATGTGTCTATGAGTTCATGTGACATTCATGAACCTAAACTTTTTGAGCTTTTACCCAAAACATTCAGAATTTTAAAATCTAGCTGAATTAATTAGCAAGGTAGCAGGCATGAAAACTAAATATAACAGATAACAAAGCAAAAATAAAAGACATTTTAAAAAGTATAATAATTAAAATGGCCACATTTGGGTCAGGTAGATTTTTTTGTCCTTTTTATTGAATTAAAGCAGTTTGGAAAATTAAATAAAGGTTAAACTTCAAAAGCAGGTATGCGATTTTCAAAACCCTAGCTGTGATTTTTTTCTTGTTTTCCAGCTGCACTCCTACCACTCCCAAACAGGAGAAAAAAAAGCTTCATCGCAATCCAAAATATTTTCAGTGTTTCCTAATCTCATCATGAATGTGAAACTAACATCACAATTCTGAGTTGAGATTGAAGGGAGGATAAACAATTTCCCCCCCCCAAAAGATATATAGATTAAAAAGGGGGGGGCATGATCTTAAAATAAAAGCCAAAATCATGTCTATGTCATCATGTAATGGTAGCAACCACAACAACAAATATATATATTATAATGTACTAAGAAGAGAAAGGGAAGGGAGCAATTCTCATACTAACATGTTTCATTCACCTACTAGTACTTTTAAAAAATTTTAAAAATGTGCCTGGGGCAGCTAGGTGGCACAGTGAGTGGAGCACCAGGCCTGGAGTCAGGAGGACCTGAGTTCAAATCTGTCCTCAGACACATGTGTGACCTTGGGCAAGTGACTTAACCCCAATTGCCTTGCCTTCCCCCCTTACCCCCCCCAAAATATGCCTGTTTCTTATTTTATATAAATGCAGATATGCTGAATCAAAATTGATAAAATGAGCTAAAAAGATGAATGTTATTTATTTTTATGTGCTAGTTTTATTCACCAACATTCCAAGAATTCATGGAGTAAATTTTTCAGTTTGTTCTTTAAAAAGAGGAAAATTTAAAAGTAAAATATAAAATAAAAATGAGGAAGAGACAATATTTTTGCCACTCAAATCACATTTTTTCCCCTTTCACTAAAATGTTTTATCGTATGACTAGTGTTTATCTACATAAGAGGCACCACACAAATAAAACTAAATATGTCTTTCCTCCTAGAAAATTACAAACTAAGAAATGTGAAAGTGTTACTGAGGACTGGATGAAACCTTGAACACGTACCAAATTCATATACTGGCAAAGGAAATACATGCATTTCAATTCACAAGCGATTAAGAGTGGGCAAGAAACTTAGAGACTACCTTGCTCACA
The DNA here is from genome assembly GCF_011100635.1 of Trichosurus vulpecula. Taxonomy (NCBI): domain Eukaryota; kingdom Metazoa; phylum Chordata; class Mammalia; order Diprotodontia; family Phalangeridae; genus Trichosurus; species Trichosurus vulpecula. Next base: position 413,301,021 of record NC_050573.1, on the reverse strand, counting down.
GGATGATAGAGCTGGAAGAAATTTTAGAGGACACTTAGTCCAACCTCACTCTTTTACAGAAGAGAAAACTGAGACGCTGAAATGATGGCTGACTTACTTAAGGTACCAAAGCAAGGTTAGGGTGGAGTAGAGCTTCCAGTCCATTTCTCCAGAGTCTCTAACTCACTGAATAGAAACACTGCTTCTAATTAGGGTCATGAATTATCAAGGGATTTGCATACATTTTTAGAAAGGACATCATAAGATCACGTGGCCTGGCTGTTTTAAAGGCGGAAAGGAGAAAAGACTTGGCCCGTGCTGTAAGTGATTTAGGGATGAACACCACAAGTGAAGTGTGGCATAGGTGAAGAAGATAGCTGGTACTATTTTCAAAAGGTTAGGGTATTTAGAAATTAGACTTAACAACCACAGTTTCAAATGTGTTAAAACTCAAAAATGATAACACTTTAAAAAAATTACTGTTAGTAGTTTTAAAAATAAAACCTTACTCTACTATCAAAAATAACTGAGCTGTTCTTGTTGTTGTATTTAAACAATCTATAAATGAACTTATTCTGCATTTTCAGGACTGGGATCAGTGAGTAGGAAAACATCCTTGGGCTATTTGTGGAAATATACAATAAGACCATGAATGATTGTTATCTTCTTTGTTTAGGTAACCAGAAAATGGTTTATTTGAATCTCCTAGAATCTAGATAGTGAATAGCAGTGGCTACTGTTTTATGAGCTCCAACCCTTTCCAACATCGCTTCTTAAAATGGTACAGGAAATTGGAAGGCTTTTTCATTCCAACTCCTTCAGTAATGACTGAAGTCTTTTGTTTCTGTCCTATGATATTATTTGTTGGATGTAGATAAGAAGGTGATATGATAAAAGTAATTAGTAAACCCATTAAAGCTCTCTTAATTTCTCCGATAAAAGGGTAACTTTTAGCAATAGACAGATATACCACATTTTCTCTTCCTTTAGGGAGCGGCTTATTTCATTTAATCTTTAAATTATGAGAAGCTGATGATTTTGTCCTTTATTGTAAGGAATGAAGAAAAAAGGATATACCTTCAGTCGAAAATGTTGAGACCCTGAACAACCTATCTTTTCCAACATTTTTAGACATTAAAATAAGCTATTTATTCTGAAATTGTAGACTAGTACGAATTACTAATACCAAATTAAGAACATAATTAATATCACATAGCCCTACCTGAGCCCCAGTTGCTATTTCATCAGCAGCTTCATTCATTACTCCAAGAGTTTGGAAAGCAAATACGCAGAGCTCACGTTCACATACAGTAGGCTACAAAACAGAACAGAATATAACAAATTACAATATTCTTGATTTTTTGAAAAGTTAAGCTCATTTTGCATTACTCCACACAGTGTAAAATATAAACTTCTGGAGTTTTACCATTTCTTTAATTTTTAATTTTATTTCTTCTATTTTTTTATAACGCTATGGAACTTGTACAAATTTGATTTTTTGAATAGTCAACTAAACAGTGACTACTAAGGTTTTCAATAATATCAGATTTTTAACATTTATAATTTATACAAATGAGCTGATTTTATCAACAAATTTAAAGAAAACCAAACCAGACAGATGTGCTCCTCCTTCCTAAAACACACTGAGTTCCTTGGGTTTTCCTTTTTTCATACATGTTAACTATACAAAAACTCAACAACTAAAAACAAAAGAAATACACCTATTATAATTTTTTTTAATGCAACAAACATAGTTGTTTGTTTTTAAACAGGAATGCCATCTTTAAGAAAACAACTTTATCTGCAAAGAATGGGCATGCACCCAAAAACTTTTTACATTACTTGTGAAAGCAGACTGATTTTGCTGCAACAAATTTGTACTTCAATAACCTCCTGAAATTTACAACATTGAAATATTCACTTTGTGATTACTTTGGAAGAGTGATCATCTTTCAAGCCTAATACAGTGTCATGCACGTGATTTATCTCATCCCCTAAGTTACATTGCATTAGGCAGCAGATGAAGCCTGACATAATCCAATTCCCTGAGCCACTGCACCCCAGACAAAAGGCATTAGTTATTGCCAATGTTCTTATGCTTACTTGTTTCAGAGGATGACTTACTCATTCACTTAAACAGTGGGAAATTATGGAAACATTCCTATCCTCAATACTAGCTCACCAATTATCAAGATTCCTGGCTTTCTTTCAGTCTGAAACATTTAAAAAAAAATGTGTCCCCTCTCCCTCTGGAGCTATGCTTTGTTTCAGTACAAGAAGTTTCTGAGGTAAAAAATACACACACACACTTGAAATTAAGTAAAGAGAATAAATCTGTCATCGAGACACAAGAAGTATTTTCAATATAAGGAGAATCACCATATAAATAAATGTTTCATCATACTCAATGCCAGTAGGTCGTGCTACTTCCCCTGCCTTCCTTTACCAACAACCACCATCTTATCTTTCTTCCTCCCTAACTTAATGTAAACATTTCTCTAACCACCCATCAATTACCCCAATGACATTAGCTTCATTTTTTTCTCTTTTCCTTAATTTACCTTGTGCCTAATATAGACTACATAAATACCAGAATAATCAGAAGGCAGACTCTGAAAATCATTACTTGTATGACACATTATTATTTCAGTTGTTCAAGGCATAAAGCAGAATAGTCATTGGTCAGGAAAACATTAGTAATCTTGTGATAGGGGTGGAGTGTTCCTTATGCTATTACCAAAATTTATCAATTCTAAAATGCAATGAAGTCAAAGAGGTTGCTATTTAAGAGGTTAAGACCATAAACACGAATATAACATTCATGAAGGTTGAGTGGACAGTATTATAGAGTTTGGATAACTCAATTATGTTTACTTTCATACTTTATTTTTACACATATATGAATACATATGTGTGTGTGTCTATATATATATATATATATATATATATATATATATATATATATATGAATACTAAAAACAACAACAACTACTATGTCATATATAAATTCTTGCTTTAGGTCAGAGGTTGAAAAATTATGGCCCCCCTGCCAACCCTTCCCAGCCATCCCTCCCACATCCATGAGCTAAGAATGGTTTTGACATTTTTAAACAAAATTTGTCATTAAAATATAAAAAACAAACAAAAAACATTCATAATTCCAGGGCCAAAAACTGATTCTGTTTTCAATAAAAGAGTAAAATAAGTGAACTGAAATAAATTTCTACTTTTACTTTTGGCATTTAATTTTGTATCCAAGTAACAAAATTCAGCTCAGTAACAACTCAATTAGCATAATATCCAACTCTGATTGATCTTCGTTGGTTTTTAAGTTTTATGAAAACAGCTATTGGAAAAGTAAATTTCATAGAATATTCCCAGAATCCTAAGTGATATACCAAAGGGGTCATGGCTGTAATTCAACTCACATTCCAAAATAACTACAATGTGAACACAAACTTTTAACTATCTTCATCTTCCTAAAAGGACTGTGAGAATGAATAAAGTAGAGCTACATAACTAAGGTTCATAATTAGATATATTGCATGCATGTAAACACATACAGACACACACATCCTTTTTATCACTTGTAAATAACCCCTTATTTAGGTAATTATAACATTAGGCTTAGTATTTACACTGATCATTCAGAGGATATGTCCATTCTTACCTAATTTCAGGAGACTGTTGTCTTGCTTGTGTTGGCCAAATTCTACTTTTTTGTAATAAAATTCTTTCCCAAAGGTTTACTATGATTTTTTTTTACCCTTTTACTCCCTTACTACATAATTTTGCTTCATTCTTTTAAGTCAAACTCTATTGTTAGTTCCCTTTCCTTTTTTTCTTTCCTCCACAGTTCTATATTTTGTAATATATTTCATGCTGTAAGCACAATATTACTTTTATCTCTTTAGTTGTTTAAATCCAAGTTGTTTAAAACCCTAGATTTGAACCCAAGTCCTCTAACACAAATTATCTCCCTCCAATGTATCAAGTCTTTGTTTTTTTTTTGCAACAAAAGCCCTTGTGTCATCTCACTGAACAATTTTTTTTGATGTACAAAAATTTTTAACAACATGAAATTGGTATCCTTTAAATGTGTCATTATTATTAACTCATTACAAATGGGATTCTCTAAGATAAAACACGTTGCATTTCCTGTTCTCAAGTACTAATTTATAAACAATTACATTGATTAATCAGAGTCTGAATCGCATACATTTGAGGTAAAGCATCTAGTTTTTTTTTTTTAACTACCATATCAACCTGTTATTGTTCATTAATGAAAATGGGCAGAAGTTCAAAATTACAACACAAGATGGCACTGTAGTAGAAATTTCTCAACTTGAACATATTCATTTTAGATGGTCAATATTAGATATCTCTTTGAGGACAATACAGGATGTTCTTTGGGATTAATCTTCCTTACTGAACACTGTAATTAATTTCATAGATTTCCCTCTGCCCTCTCCCTCTGTGAACTTTGATTATCTCTAGGGAAACCACAGAAGCTATTGAAAAGAGGGCAGTTACTTTAATGGCCATTACAGGCAAACCAAATATGCAAATAACACATTTTATTACATAGAATTTAATACAATGCTTAAGTATCACATGCAATTTGGTAAATTATTCATTAATTCATTTTAAAAATTTGCAACAAAGCAATTACACTATCTTGGCATTTCTTAAATACTCCATCCTTAATGTTACATTATTAAAATATTTGACCTTGCCTTCCAACCATTAATCCATAAGATTCAAGACCGAGTTTCATAGACTCTGGTTAATACTTTTTTCTGAACATGGATGGATCCTCCTGACTATTATCACACACTAAATGTATAATGAAATAATTTATCACAAAACAGCATGGTTTGTTTTGTTAAAGTATGTCTGTACGCAAAAACATTTGAAATGAAAGGAAACACTTTTCTTAGGAGGAGATCATAGATTTAGAGATGTAAGGAAAACGTAACCTTCCAATATTACAGAGAAGAAAACTGAAGTCCAGAAATATTTTTTAAAAAAAGTTGTACAGTGTGCCTAAGGCAGGCCTTCAGTATAAATCCTGGGCCCTACCCACTGTATCATTCTTCTTATTTTAGCCAGAATTCAATACTGATCCCACCAGTGGTCAGCACTATGCAGCTGAACAATACTATGTACCAATACCAATTACTCTATATATTTCACATGCACTTTTCAGTTACCACGTTCCACGTTTTTTTGTCTTGTTTTGTTTTTCCCCCCCTCTTCCCTTCTACTCCTAATAGAATATAAGCTCCTTTGCTCTGTATCTCCAACAACTGATGAGTCCCAAAAATATGGGGGAGGCCTTAAAAATGTCTTTATTAGAGTGAAATAAATTGAAGCATGACTTTAAAAAAGCAATTCTAAGTAAATAGTACTTAAGCTTTAGGAAGGATATTAGATATTCCTCTTTATGTTACTAAAAATATAAGAAGAATGACAAAAATTAAATACTTTTTCTTTATCAATATAATTCAAAATAATCTCTTTATAAATCATATGCAACTTTACCCAAAATTACATATGCCCTCTACAGAATGGCTGAACTCCATCTAGATGGAGACAACTACCCAAATAAATATGTGATGAAAGTTTGAATATATATACTTAAGGCATAACATTACTTTTTAAAATGTTTATCAAGAATCTTATGCACTGGATACAATATTTTTAATAACCTGAAGCTTAACACAGCTCTTGAAAGACACAATCAACAAACAGATAAAAGAAAAGAAAGACAGAGACAGATTGGTGATAAATGACAACCTGATTTTTAATATCACATGTGGGGTAATGCAAAGAGTATTAAAGTTAGAATTCCCATCCAACAGAATAAGAGTCAGCATTTTAAAATATTATATTTATGTCCCATAAAAGCATAGTTATTGGCAGTTTTCTTTTCCATACTATTAGACTATTTTTAAAAGCACATATATAAAATGTTATGATTTTTATAATATACATAATCATGGACTACTATTATATATACTTATAAATAATATTAGCTTATATTGATATCATGCCTTAATGTTTACAAAGCAATTTGCAGAGGCTCTATCATTACTTAATTAGATCTGAATTTTCATAATTTGTTATCTTCTGCTGGGTTTCTGCTTCTCATTGGATCACATGGAGTTTCAAAATTGGAGCTTAAGGATAAACTATAAGATAATGAGGAAACAACAGACCTTGGCTGGTGAGATGATTCTCAAGACAGAGGTAAAAACTGTCTAATACTAGACAGAAGTAGCGACAACTCTATTTGGAAGAGAAATAGCAGCTGCCTGGTAATAGGAAGTTTATATATTGTCAGTGACATACTCAGGGTCCTTTTGGAAATTGCGTGGTTCAAACTCACTTTCTCTAGATAGACACTGATCACTCTTCTATGATCAAAAGAAAAGCTGAGTCTGTATAAGACTTGGAAAAGAAGAATAACGCTCCTGTTGGAGAAAGTCAGTTAGTCAGTAAATCAATAAAGATTTTATCAACCACCTGGTATGTGCCAGGCAAAAGGCTAAGCACCGGAGATAAAAAGAAAAACTCAAAAGACAATCCAGGTCCTCAAGGAGCTTATAATTTAATAGTCAAAACTATCTACAGAAGAAATAAGAGGGTTAAGATAATGGTGAATGGAATCTTATGAGTTCCATGCATCTAACAGAAGCAATAGAAAAAGTCACTTAAAAAAAATCATCAATAGGAAAAACTTAAGAATTCACTCTTGTGCATGAGTTCTAAGCTTGATTTTCTCAGCTATGATAGCATAGATGATGGCAATAGGGACAAAACTAATTCCTGCAGTGATTTACATAATGGCTAGTCTGTAGAGTTCCACACCCCCAGCTGTTATGATGTATAAAAAAATGTTTTGTTTCTGAGAATCTTGTGACTCCAAATGCTATCCTTTCTCACTGTGAGGAATATAAATTAATAGGATACATGCAAGGATATACACATCTATAGCTACCTACATTAATGACTGAGGCCTTAACTGCCCCTCTAAAAAGAAAAAATCTTTTTGTATTACAAGTTTATACCTCCTCTTTCCAACTATAGGATCATTCTTGTCACTTGCCAGACAACTGGAATGTATTATATATCAATTGTTCTCTTCTTTTTCCTTTCACCTCTTAAGCAAAGAAACTTTCGATCTTTTCCCAATAGTAATCTCACACATATTCTCTGTTTGAATCCATATTGTCCCATAGCACTTGGTGTCACAGAAAAGATCCTCTATACTTCCCTTTTCAGCTAACCCTGAGTAAATGAGAGGATGTTTCAGTCCCATATTTTCTCATCACTCTCTTCCAGTTATGGTAGATTCCCAAGCAACAACGTAAAGGAGGAGGTAACGAATTGTGCCTTGTCCTCACCAAGACTTGGAACCTCTAGAAAGGTGAGATCATCTCTAATATACATCAAAGATGGTACCTACATAAAAAGGGAAAGGTGGAAAATGGATGTAGTAGGTACATGCAGATCTAAAATCTAGAGATCTGCCATACTGCCTCTCAAATAAGGACACAGACAGAGGACAACAGTATCCGATGTTCATCTCCAGCCAGATATGCCTAATATCCTTCGGTAAATTTATTTTGGACAAAAAACTTTGTGCTTCCCAAACGAAGGAAATGAAGTGCTAGGAGAAACTGAGCAAGTCTTTTCATTTTAAAATTCCCTAAAATCATTGAGCCTTTATGATGATTGCTGCAGTGAGTAACAAAATTTTATGGTCGACATCACCAACCTGAGGCCATCAGTCTAGTCATGGAACATTGAAATGAGAACAATAAAATTGAGCTATTTTCTTAGTCATAAGGGGGAAAAGCGTAAGGTAGGAAGATTTTGGTACAAACCCCTCAAGAGTTTTGGAGTATAACACCAAAGATTTCCATCTCAACTTCTCTTCAGCCCTTCATAAGTCAAGTTAACTCTTGTTTCTCTTACAACATTGAAGATAGAAATATACAGAGACAGATGATAGAAAGATGATAGGCAGATAGTGTTTCCAATTCCTGAAAATTATTCATATTCCTCATTTCTTATGGCACAATAAAATTCTATTTCATTCATATGCCAAAATTTATTCAGCAACTTCAAAAGTGAAGGGTACATATTTGGCTTCTGTTTGTTTGTTTTCCAACAACAAACAGTACTTCTATAAATATTCTTGTATATATGGGTCATCTACCTCAACATATTAAACAGCAGGGAATCCAGAAAAGATCACTGGGGAGTACTTTTCCTAAGTCTCTCTCCCCAACCCTGCCAAAGAAACATCAATTACTGTGCTTTGAGCCTGGGAATTCACTTAGCTCCTAAATCATGTAGTTGTATCTCTACATCTTTTCTACAACAGGATTATGAGACGGTTTATCAAATGTGCTAAAATTTTGATAAACTATAGCTAGAAGAGAATTCTGACCTACTAATTTCATAATAGGAAATAAGGTTAATTTAACATGAAGTGTTCTTGAAGCCATGCTGCCTCTTTGGAATTCCTTGCTTCCTTTCCTATATATGCACTAATCATTTAATTATGCATTCCAGAATTTCTTCAGGAATCCAAGTCTAGTTCAGTGGCCTACAGTTAATAGAATCTATTTTATTCTCTTTTTTTAGATTATTTAGATTTTAGATATACAATATTAGATATTTAGAAAATAAACTGAATTTTGGAAAATCAGAACATCTTAAGAAATAAAATGATTAGCAATAGGGATTCTAGTTACTGTCCTAATATGCCTCACTGACGTTTAGGCCAACTTATTAACACAGGTGCAATGGTAATCCAAATTGAGTTCCTTTGGATTACGACATTGGACAATATTTCAAAGTTTCAATGAAGCCCTTGAAATATCACCCTCCATTACCACTAGGCAAGACAACATACCACCTGTGGCCCTCTAGGTCCTCAAGTGCAGCCCTCTGCCTGAATCCACACTTCACAGAACAAATCCTCTTAAGGATTTGTTCTGTAAAACAGATTCAGTCCAAAGGCACACCCAAGGCTGAAGGTTCCTCACCCTGGTACTATCTATCGAGAAGGGAAATCATTAGTACAGAGGATAAGGAGGAATTGTTGAAAGTATAAGACTATCACAAAATTTCTTAGAATACTTCCACTAATTTAAAAACTTGATAGTTGGGAAAGAATTATGAGAGCTCAATCAAAAACTTTTGTCACATACAATCTAAGTTCACGTTTATTGCTGATCTTCCTTAATTAGGCCTGACTCGTTGGCTACAAGTCTAGTTCAATAAACCATTCAGAAGCATAAAATTTATTTCTATAAACTGTCCATTTAAAAAATATGGCTACTTGAAAAGGTTTTTCAAATTATATATTAATATGTATATAGATAAATTCTTATGCAAATAAACATGTTTATATTTATATACACACACTATTACACACACATACACCTGTGTTATATGTATATTATGTGTGTGTCAAGAAAATCTTTGCGCATTTTCATTTAATCTAATATCTTAGTTTTGCTTTGGCAAATCATACAGCTAGAAAAACAGCTTTATTTATCATTCTTAATGTAAAAAGAGGTTCAGTTCTAGAAAATAAAGAAAACATGGATTGTAACTATAGAACTAGAAGGGACCTATCTAGTGTTCTAGTCCAACACTCACTTTACAGATTGAAAACACTGAAACCCAGAGCAGGCAGACTTCCCCAGTTTCAAATAGATAGTATATGCCTGAGGCAGGATTCTGAAATAACTTATTCATCATTGGCAATAGCAATGGTTAAGTGACCAGTATGGGTTGCTGTGCACATAAGGAATAATGTCATAAAATAATATTCCATTAACCTAACAGATCTGGGTTCTTATCCATGTGGATATTGCCTCAAAAAAATTCGCTTCATAACTTTTCTGTCCAATCTCATGTGACTCTTGCCTGTGTCCAAACAAGAATATGGAATTGAGGTCTGTCCAATGTATTGGATGCCACCTCACAGAAAAATAAAAATTGCCAATAAAGTAAGAATCTTATTCTCCCAATTCCCCTTCTTGCTTCTCGAATGACAGTTATGCATCCATCTTATAGACATTTGAAACTGTATGTAAATAATTAAATGAGCAAAAGCTCGCAACATATTTTATTAGAACCTGAGCTTTGTATAAGCATTCTGCATTAGTCCCTCCCTCTCCAAAGAAAACATTTTGAAGGATGTTCTGATCCTTCGTTGTTCCTCCCCAACCTTCAACCAAAAAACACTGCTCCAAAATGAAATGGAAAAAAAAAATAAAACAACTCTAAAACTTCTGAACAGTCACACTGGTTACATGTCAGCTGTAATACAGATTCAAAGTATACGTGAAAACTTTAAAATTAATTTTACAATTTGAGTTCATCATGGAAAAACCTAAGCTTATTCTGTAGATGAACAAAGATCTGCTTTCCAAATTCTAGGGAACTGATTTGCTTGACTAGTGCTCAAAATAAGCTGTTGATGAAACAGAAACTCATTGTTTTGAGTTAAGTATTAGAACCTTTGGAGGATGGAAAGGAAAAAAAAGTAAGAAATGAAAAGCGAACAGCAGTTTGGCTCTAGGAAAGAGCCTGTTTCTGGGAAATGAGAACAGCACCTAGAAGAAAACTTTTTTTTTTTGGCCAACTGCTACCTCTGATTGATTTTCAGGAAGACCCTGAGTTTCACCCCTACTCTCAAAACAGATTGAGAGTAGACTAAAGGCTGGTTTTACATATTCCACAGCCTCAAGCTAAGGTTAAAGTCTGTTCTGTTTCAGTCAAAATCCTACCAGGCCGACACGCATTCTTCAGGAGACTACCCCAAATATAGGATGCCTGATTATTTGTGGATTCTTGCTTTAACAGAGATTAGGGTAGAGATGGAGATGGGACAATACTCAGGTTATAGGAGGATTTCTGTTTGAATGACATAATGTGGATGAAATGTATTTATATTGAAAGCTTAGAGCACTGGCCTTGATATGAGAGGGGGAGGGTATGTGTATGTATGTGTGTATATGGGGGGGGTAGGGGGAGCAGGGGGGTGGGTATGAATGGGGGTGGGAGGGTGGGAGGGGAGAGATATGCCCTACTCCAAGCATGAGGCACAAGTAGATGCTATCAATAAATTCCTTTTTGCTGTGACACCCGCACTGACTCTAAATCCTTCCACTGTCCCAGAACCACAGGCACCTGGTTAACCTAAAAGGCTTAAAATAAGCAGCAACATCATAGAGGAGACAGGATGAGAGCACAGAAACTAAAAGAAAAATAAAGCCCTCAGATACAGATAGAGTCTAGAGTGTTTGTGAAGAAAGTAAAAGATTTATTTCACATCAGAGATTTTAATCTGCAACTAGGGGATGAAATTTCATTTGCTTGTCAAGTAATAAACCTCAAAAAAATTCACCACCAGTTTTTTTCCAGTTTAGAGGTCTCAAACTAATTTATCACTCCTGTCATCTTGGAGTGAAAATTAAAAAGCAGCAACTGAATGGTGCCAAACAGATTAAGCACCTATATCTCACATATTTTGATCCTAGAAGGTCACTCCTTTAAGGGAGCTGAGTTCAATTTCCTATAGGGTTTTTTTGTCACTTTGCTAGAAAAATTACTCATTCCAGATCCAAAGTCAATTTTGTGAAACTCTGAAAATCAGACTAGCAGCCCCCACTACAAAATAACCCATGTAACAGTCCCAAAAACTAATACAAAGTGGCTGGGACACTATTGTCCATAACAAGATACACTTTGACCTCTAGGAAAAGAGACAGACAGACATCCATTTTTTGGATGCAGGAATTTTTCCTGGCTGTTTCTGGAATGCTCTTTCTCTTCCTCATTTCTTCCTGGCTTCTTTTAAATGCCAACAAAAATCATATCTTCCACAAGATGCTTTCCCCAACCCTCAATTCTAGTGTCTTCCCCCTATTAATCATTTCCTATTTATATTGCATATAGCTGTGTGTACATATTTTTTGTTGCCACTTCCCCCACCCCCAACCCCTACCCATTAAATTGTGAGCTCCTTGGAGACAGAGGCCGTTTTTGGCCTCTTTTTGCATCCCCAGGGTCTAGCACAGTAAATGGCAATAAATAAATGCTTATGGACTTAGTGCTTTGCTTAATAATATTTATTGACATATTGATTTAATGAAAAGGATAAAGGGGTATAGATATATATAGTATCAAAATACCATACATACACATTGGTATGTGTTGGAAAAAGAACACAATAAAATTATTCCCACAAATGTGGCTCTCACGTCTGAAAATATCTAGCACTGTTTATCTACCAAAATGCCAGAAATTTATCAATACCCTATTCTTTGTCCTTAAGTTATACATCCTATACCTCTCCAATCCTTTCTTTGTATCCTAAGCGTTTGCATTTGTAGGAAGTTACTTTCCTTTACAATACTTTCATGGGTATCTAATCTACTCTCTGATTGTTGGGTACCGAGACATAATTTTTTAGGGAATTACCATTCTCTTTAGAAAAGGCAACCTATAATTGGGAATATATGCTGTTCATATACTAAAAGAAATCATCTTCTGTTTTAACCCCTTTTTTCCTCTGCTTATTTAGTTAAGACTAAAATTTCTAGAAATGAAGACTTACCCTTAACATGGGGCCATTTTGAAATACATGGGGTTCATCACATACTACACAGTATTCATTTAATACAGGTATCCGCTGCTCAGCAAACTCAATTGTCTAAGGATAATGGAAAGGAAAATAATAAGTTCTATTTACAAATGATTAAAGGGAAGATGCAGAGCTAAACTATTTCAATAATACACGGAATTTTCTCTCATACCTGAATAAGAAAACCTCGGTCTCGTACCGGAACGCATTTTGCATTATAATTTGGCTATGAAGAGAAAAGAGAGACAGGATTGATGAAAAAACTGAAATTTTCTTGAAAACCATGAACCTGAAGATAGCTTCCTATGCTTTCCTGAATTAGAGCTTTAAAGCACAAAAAAAAGATTTTGATATTTCTTCATTCATTCTCTGGTTTTCCAATTCCTCATTGTCTCTGACATTATTTCTCTAATTTCTCAAACAAAAAGTCAGTTTGCTTAGTTTCTAAATATCTTCTAGTAGAAAGGCTGGCATACGGATGTGTCTCCCTTATTATGGTATCCCAATTCAACTTAGATGACTATAACTAGACATCTTGCTCCACACTATTTGTTAAGATTCTCACTGAAATCTATGAATCTGCTTATAAAAAACAGATTGTGTAGATGCTGAGAATGGCATTACTGCTCTTTGAATGTTGTCTTTCACACCCCCTTTCCTTCTGTGTCCCTGAAAATATCTTACTTATATATGAAAATGGATTATTGTTGACTATCTCCAAAATAACTTTGCCAATCTCACCCCAAGAACATTTTTGTAAGATGCATCCTTTAAGAACATTGGCATAAACTGTGCAATGGACAGAAGGAAGTTTTCACAAATAAACAAGAATTAAACACTGTTTTTGATTTTGCAGTTGGAAGTGTGCATGCATTACATTTATAAAACCACTGAAAAACAAGTAGCTGAAAACAAGTATTCTCTCTCATCAGCTACACATTTTGGTATTTCGAGTTTCTAAAATTACTTATAAAATGGATCCACAGCATCTGAGAAGGTCAGTGCTACAAGAGATCAATGATACCGACAACTAATGTTAAAGTAAACTTATTTGGCCAAGTAAGAGTAAAACATCTTCGTTTCACTACAACGGACACCATTTTGTCTGTGACAGTAAGAGAAATGGGTTTTATATCACTGTGTTGTTTCAGTCGTGTCTGACTCTTTATGACCCCATTTGGAATTTTCTTAGCAAAGATGCTGGAGTGGTTTGCCACGTCCTTCTCCAGCTCATTTTTCAAATGAGGAAATGGAGGCAGAAAGGATTAAGTGACTTGCCTAGGGTCATATAGCTACTAAGTATCTGAGGCTAGATTTGAACTCAAAAATATGAATCATTCAGACCTGGCAGTATATCTGCTGCACTATCCAGCTGGCTCTTTATAAATATCATTTGCTACCTCTTTATAAACAACAAATAGTAGAATTTTGCTCTGATAACCCATTTTAGAAAAAAACAAATTTGACTGAGTCTGGTCTGGAGACTTGGTCTGAGACTGGTATGCCATGAATTTCATCCAGAAGGGTTTTGTTAGTAAAGTAACAAAGTAGCCTCATCATCAGGTAATTATCTCATAACCTGGACCCAGAGCACAGCTTTACAGTGAAAATTTAAATATTGCCTATCTATCTACATAATACTACTCAGATATGGCCTTTCACTATTAAGTTTGCAAAGAAGGGATCTGGCTCTAAAATTTAACCATAAAACAAAAGTCATAAGAAAGGATTAGAGGTTAAATAAATTTATAAGTTATAATATTAAAATAATATGCATTTTAAGAAGGGAAAGCTTTCTTTTACCAAGACACATTACCATGATGAGTATTAATTCAGTTCCTTTTCACACATTTCCATGACAGATGCATTGTTTATAAAACTCAAATGAATAGCTGCACTTTTCTCTTTGAAACCAAATCCAAAATATTTACCAGTGTTGTAAGAACGCCTAACCCTACTGCCTATAGTTGCCACAAATGCCTGTAACCTGCTAGCAACTTTTTATTTGTTGAAGGGTGGGAAGAGAGAGGCATTGGACCAATGATTTTATCAGTTGTAGGAGGCTCTAGGTGATCAACTTACTTTACCAATGCCAAGATGAACTTTTTATGCAACTTATATTTTATATTTTATAAAGTTTATAAAGTTACCAGTGACATCTTAAATAACTTAATCCAAGTTTACCACTCAGGGTCAGAGGTAGGGCAATGAACCTAAGTTTTTCTGATTCTGGGACTAGCTCTTTAATCACTCTGCCACTCTACTTCTCACAAACTCTTGGCTACCATTTTATAAAGGTCTAAAATGAAAAAGATTTACGCACAGCTGTCTGGGGCGATGAAGATGTAGATGGTGTTAAGATACCAATAAGCCCTGAGGTAAGAGAGAGTCTCCTGCCCTCTGCGATAGGTTCCTTGAAAAGCTCCGTTTTGGATGACTTGGGGGCACTGGGGTGAGACTTGCTGAGTAACTTGTGGTTCTTCAGCCCATCTAGCTCCTCCATTCTCAGGTTACTGGAGTAAGACCTGCTTAGCAGTTTGTGGGGCTTCAAAGTACTGTTGTGCTCACATCGAGGGTCCCCAGAACAAGATCGAGTCAATAATTTATGTGGCTTTAGAGTGATGCACTCCTCCTGTTTGACAGCTGCAGCACAAGAACGGCTCAGCAGCTTGTGCGATTTAATAGTCACAGCCTGCTCAGCTCGGGGGTCGCTGGACAGAGAGCGGCCAAAGGTCCTGTGGGACTTGGTCCCACACACATCCTCAGCCTTGACTGTGCTGGAACAAGTCCTCCGCAGCAGCTTGTGAGTCTTGGAGATGCCATCTTGCTCCGGTTTCAGTTTGGATTTGTTTTTACCACAACCTGGGGGAGGATAACTCGGCGACCTTAGGGGGAGAAAATAAGAATTTTTACAGGATACGACTGATATAAAAACCATTCAGATACTACTTGCATGGTCAGAGTTCAGCTCACCAAAAAAAAAGGGGGGGGACTTAATAAAGGGTTAATACAGAGATGAATGAGTATTTTCAACATTGTCATGTGATATGTTTTCTAATAAACCAGAGCATTTAAATTAGGAGTTTTGTGTTCACAAGGACATGAAAGAACTTTTCCTGATGAATAAACTGTCATGTAAAAAAAATATATGTATCCAGGCCCAAATTAAAGGTAAATATTTTAATGTTGCACGCACACACTCCGAGAAGTGGCAATAAACTGTATGTGCAACAAAAAACTACAGAAAAAGTATTTTTAAAAGTTGGAGGTTATCAGAGTCAGCAACGTGAAGTTGAAAGGGAAAGAGAACGAGATTCACTGCAAAGTTAATGACAGCTATTAAAAGAGAAATGAACAACTTAAAAAGATTGCCATTAGAAATAGGAAAATGGCATTATTATAATCTTTGTAACTTAACAAGGCAATGATAGGGGTGGGCTGTTACCTGCGCAAGGTAGAAAATATGTGAAGAGGGGATTTCACTTTCTTCTCGGAGAGCTTTTTATTGTGTGTGCAGTTAGATTTTTCTTTGCTCTGTTTCCACTGTTGCGTAACATATGTCTGCATGATCCTGTCAATTGAAAGAAGTTCTGTCATCATAGTTCCAACATAATTTAAGCTAAGATTTTCATTTGGCTTCCAAATTGAGAATGTGAAAGGGAGTGATGTATTAAGGACTTTATGTTCTATTGGTTATGCAATAGGAGCCACTGAGGGTTTTTGAGTAGAGAAGTTTAGTGTTCAGGTGCCTGATTCAGGTTGCAGTGTTTAAGGATACACTAGAAAAAATAGAGACTGGAGACTTTTTAAAATAGTTCATGTGACTGTGATTTGGGCTTGAACTAGAGGGTTTCCAATGGAAATGGAAAAAAGATCAGTTCAAGAGGTATTGTAGCAGTGGAATTGGAAAGACTTGGAAGTCAAATTAGATTATTTACTGAGATTTACTCAGCTCACTGCCCTGTTCTGTCTCTAGGCCTATGTTATGGTATTCCTTGTACCTGGCCCACTTGCATCATATCTACCTACAAAAGTCACTCTCTTTCTTGACTCTTTCTGAGTTGAATTTCCCATAGGAAAAAAAATACCAAGTAGTGACATATGGTTGCTACAGAATAACCTAGTTATTCCTTTTGGGGAAAAAATGACCTTCAGAAGGACCTGGAAGCTAGAAAGATTTTTACTGTTTGATCTACAGTGCAGTGTAGGCTTATTGAAACCAGAAGAACAGAGAGAACACCAGTTTGGGTTTTTTGTTTTGTTTTGTTTTGAGACACAGTTTCTTTTGAACTTCTGTTCAATGGATTCTGTTTCCCTATAGGCTTGAATGATCCTTGAGAAGCTTGATTTCCCCATGCCAACGGCCCCTGCAATATCTCTAGGTCATTGAAATGTTCTCTTTAAGAAATATGATTTTTACATATTTTTGGAGCAATATCTATCATTAAAAACTACAGACTTAAAACTCAGCAAAAGACTGAAATGAAACACACACATATATATGGCATAAAGTGTTCTACTACTTAACTGACAGAGAATTAACTAATATGGGAAAACAGCTCACTTAACCTAGGTCCATTTGATCATGGTCAAAAGTTCTAAGTCAGTCAAATGTCAGTAAAGTAAACACAAATAACCACTACTGTCATCAAAATAAACAAAATTGTGGATAAAAGATTTTCATTTGGATAGAACAGCTATACATTGATGGAAGGGCAACACTATCGTCAGAGTGTTGTTACTTAAGAACCACACGTTGTATTTTTGAAGTCAGTTATGTGGCAAAAGCTCTCTGTAGACATGGCTATGACATATCAGGTGGAAGGAAAGAAGCAAGGTAGGGAGGAAGGAAGAAAGGGAGGAAGGGAGAGAGGAAGGAATTGAAGAAAGGGAGGAAAGGAAGGAAGGGAGAAATGGAAGAAATAAGGAAGGAAAGAAGAAAGGGAGGAAGGGAGGAATGGAAGAAAGAAGGAAGGGATCAAGGAAGGGAGGAAGGAAGGAAGGGATGGAGGGAGAGAAAGAAAGAAAAAAGAAAAGATTAAGGATAGCAAGTATCTCACAAATCAACTGTGTAAAGATCTTTCAGAACACTCCTGAGGATCAACAGTAGTTGCACAACTAGAAAAGATATAATATTTTTAATAAATTTAATTAACTTTTAAAAAACTAGAGAATATGATTTAATTTGTTACTAATTTCTTTGTTTTATTGCCTAAGAAATGAATCAATCCCATTTCAATAATGATATGAGAGTAAATGCAAATTCTATTATAGTTTCCTTCATGAAAAATATTTTAGAAGATTTGATGTGAAAATAATACGTGAAGAGCTGGCCTTAAGTAATTTTGAAGTGGTCAAAAGTTTCATTTATTTCCCTTCTACCCAGCAGCCACGAGAATTCCTCACCTGGAGAATTGAAAAGCTCCTTGCCTTCATATGGAGTCTTAATGGACTCCTCTCATTTCCATGACTTTTTAAAATATCATTTTCCTATCCAACCTTACCTGTCTTGGGTTCCACTTTTTTTTTTGAGGGCCAAGTTACAAAACCTGTTAACTGACAAATGAATATAAACTAAAGTGTAAAGGAGTGATAACAGCTTAATATATTCCCCACTCCTAGGTAACATTTGCATTTTAATAGAGGGCTGTAAAGCCTTTTTAACCCAAAAGTGTGACTAATGGAAAAAATTTCAGGCATCTTGGCAGGTAACTGAGGTAGACATGTTGAAAGGAAGAACATTTCAGCAAATTTTGAATCAAACTATGTGGCTGCCTATTCCACCTATACAGAGGACCAATGCTAAAGATAGCACAGAATTATTAGATAATCTTCAATAGACTCCACATCCTAAAATGGTAGGTTTACAAAGAGGACATAACAATCACATAGTTGCAAACAAGAATGGATTCCTGAGTTTTCGTGCTGCTCTACTCATTAATGTCCTACATGATACATGAAAATTCAATTAACCTTTTATGCACTGTTGTTTCCTCCTCTTTAATATTATGAAGATTAAATGAAGGGAAAAACATGTAATTTAAGAATTGGAAGGACTTGAAAAGATGTAGTCCAACATTCATTTTATAAGTAAGGAAACTTCACCACAGAGTAGTGAGGGGACTGTCTAGGATCACAATGATTAGTGGCAAAGCCTGCTTAGAGCTCAGGATTTAGGACTTCAGGGTTCAGTGATTCTTCTTTCCACTTCACTACAAGACCTCAGAACACTTTGGAACAGTACATGAATGTGAAGCAGTAAATATATAATATTTCTGCAATAAATAATTCAAAGAGAATGCTATCCAATCTTTTCTGGCATCAGCAAAATAGTCTATGTGTGAATGGAAAAAAAAACGAACAAAAAACCGCAAAGACCCAATGATGTTTATCCCTCTATGGGGAAAAAAAAAATGTTCAACCATTTAGATAAGAATCTTTGCAAAACAGCACACATTTTTTTTTACTATCTTAAAGAGTAATTTATTTTTGATATGGCATTTTAATGCATAGAACACTGGAGAACCTGAGTTCAAATCCCGTCCCTTACTATTTCTATGATTCTGGGTGAGTCACTAAACCTTCTTGAGTCTTTTTTTTTTCATTTAATGTATTTTATTTTTTCAAATTACAGTTTTCAACATTCACTTTTACAAGATTTTGAGTTCCAGATTCACAATTTTTTTTTTGCTTTTGTAAACAATATATATAGGACAGACTTCAGTGACTTCAGTGATGACTCAAAGTCACTATTATTCACGTTTACTCTTGTACTACGTCAGATGTAAAACAATATCCTTTGCATCTGAAGATTTATAGGGCTAATGGTATTTACACTAAATAGCCAATGGCTACTACACAATTATTGTTCTCTGGTGTTTCCATAAAATTTTTAATTTATAGCTTTGCTATCAATCTGTCAAAAGTACCTACCTCTATTAATCTGCCTACCTCTGTCACCACTTTTATTTCACTGGTGTTTGAAATAAAACTTGCTAGATGTGACAGTACAAGAGTTCATAGACTGTCATTTAAAATCTCTCTACAAAATAATAGGAATGACTTTAATAGCAATTTCTTCAACTCAGAAGGTTCTGCCTCCTAGCTTCCAAGGCTTCTGTTTTACAGATGTCTGAAGTTTTCAGCTGTTGGATTTCCCATTAATAAGGGAGCTATTTACAGCATTGTTAATGATACATTAAATATGGACTGAAAGGCAATGTGGCCCAGTGAGTGAGCCTCAGAATCAGGAAAAACTGGGTTCATGCCCTCTTACTGCATGCCCTAAGTGTGTGGCATCAAATTGAAAGAGAAACAAATCCATGAAGACTGCATATTTACTTAGAAAACCACAAATTAACTTGATTTTTTGTATGGTATTTTTATTTATTTTGATATTTTCCAATTATATTTCATTCTGTTTCAGGGGGATGTTTGACACCACTGCCCTAGATAACTTGTTAGATAAGTTTTGTGCAATTTTTGTGCATTATTTAAAGGAGCTTTCATATCAAGAATTCTCAATACTGACAAAAGTATAAGGGTAGGTTCACTGAATTAATGCATCAATTACCCTATGCTATTCTATCTTTATCAATTGAGAACACATCCTGACGAAATCATATCAGAAATCCAAACAAGGTATCAACACCTGTATTTTATCAACCAAGCAGAGAATGTGGAATAAGTATAACAAGACCTTGTAAAAAAATTCAGTGAACTGGAATGAAACTGGTAAGAAGTTGCTTTTTACTGAGGCGCAGAGTACTGGTGGGTGAGTTTATATAAAACAAGGTGCTAGTTTAGAACACAAGATATTCAAAGTGAAGGGGAACCAAGAGAGAGCTGTTCTAGCCAAGCCTTGAGAAGGAAGTTCTTAGAGATGGGAGGAAAGCTGTATGTATGTATGTATGTACGTATCTGTGTGTGTACACACACACGAACATTTATTAAAGGACCACATTGTTCCATAAATGTGAGGTGATATGCTGTCAAGTGTAAGAGTGTTTGTGAGCGTGTCTGTGCACACGCTTGAGGTTCTTGAGGTTCCTCTACAGTATCTTCCACATACAAGAAACTCTCACTGCTTTCAAGAAGGAAAATGAGCATTAATAAAATCCCTTCGCATAAAGGTTAGTTTTGTTTCTTTTATAAACTTACTTTTTTAATTGATGTCCCAATCCAAATCTTTCTTTTGTGGAAATCTGAAATACATCCACAGTAGGCACTGAAAAAGAAAAGGACCAAGATCAAAATCTTTGTGCTCTAAATTTTGGGGGCAAAACTTTATTCTCTTCCATTTTAAAGGACCATGTCCTACAATCTGATCCGGACACAGAACACATTGTACTTCAAGAATGGCCAAAACACAGAACAGACTTCTTAAGACTGGCCTGGACCAGATAGGCCCCAAGGACCAACCCCAGGCTCAAGTTCAAAGTAAGGCATTGGAGAATCTGACCCAAATGGAAATCATACAAGAATGAAATAAGAAGATAAAAGACAGAGCCAGAATGAGATGAGGTTCTGAGGCCTATCCCCTTCAGACCCAAATGCTCTCCAACCACTACCATTGTATATATACTCCATGAGCACAGGGTCACTGTAGTCTAGCAGGGCACTCAATCTGAATACAGTAGCTACTTAATAAGTATTTGCTTGATTGAACTGGCAGGTCATAAATCTGTTCTTCTGCTCTGGTGCCAACAGCTCAATCCAAGACACATGCCCAAAAGAGATGTCAAATGTTTTGTTTTGTTTTGTTTTTGAATGGACAGTCTCACATAGACTGGGTCTGGATCCTGTGGGCAGATATACTGAAATGTTATTTTCACTATCTGATTCTTTTCCTGACCTGGAGGCAATCAAGGTAAACATCTAAAATAAAGCTTAAGAATAGTTTGTGTCCAGTTCTCCCCAACAGCAGGTGACTAGGTCGCCAACTGATGTATAGGCACTCGGTTTACCATGAATACTGAAGGCAGAACAGACTCAATTTTACACTAAAGAAAATGTATAATACACTCAAGACTATAAAGTAAATATATTTGTATAAGAATAGAAACATAAAGCACTCAAATAACCCTGTTAGCTTCCCCAGGAATAGAATTGGACTTGGGAGTGGCTTTTGGGAGAATAAAAAACAATAGGGCCATTAATTTGGAAAATGGGATCTTTTTTCTCCTTAAAAGAAACCTGTTTATCTCACTACACATCCTCTTCTACCATTGAGCAAGCAAAAATAGAAAAATAAAGCACGTGACATATACTTTCATATTCCAGAAGAAAAAATGCAATTCTATATTGGCCATGCGACAAAACGTCTATTTCTTTCTGCATTTTAAATGTAAGGTGAGCAATGCCTTTTGTCCTCATTCTTTAGGACTCATAGTTTATCGTTACATATATCAGAGTTTTAAAATCTTTCAAAGATGTCCATAATGTTATCATTGTAAAATTGTTGTATTTCTCCTCAATCCACTCTTTGATTCTTAAAGTGCTCCTCAGTTTCCTTGAAAACTTCTATTTATCATTTCATTTCCTACAGTGCAATAATATACCATTACATTCATATATTACAATTAGCCATTACCCAATAGAAGAACACATCTGTTGTTTAAAATTTTTAGCTACTTTTACAAAATAGAACTACTAAAATACTTGTGTATATAGATATAGATAAAAAGTTCTTTGATTTCTTTGAAGGTATAACCTCACTTGTGATATAGCTAGGTCAAAAGATACATACATTTTAGTAAATTTGGGGGTACAGTTCAAAATGTTTTCTGGAATGGCTGGACCGATTGACATCTTTAGCAATAGTGCACTAGTGTCCCAGTTTTCCCCACAGCCTAACATTTGTCATTTTTTCTTTCCTCTTTACTAGTCTCAAAACCTCAGACCTCAATGTTGCTTTAGTTTGCCCTGATCTAATTATTAATGATTTAGAACATTTTTTCATGTGGTTGCTGACAGCTTGGACTACTTTTTTTGATGTCTCATAGTCATGTAAATTTGAATCTGTTCTTGATAAATCAAGGAAAAGAGATCTTTCTCAGAGAAAGTCCCAGTTATTTTCCCTGATAATCTGATTTTTACTGCATGAGATTTGCACAGCAAAATTTTTTAAATTTTATATAATCAAATGGACAATTGTAAGTAATCTTCTCCATTGCTTGTTTAGTCATAAAATCTTCTCTAATATATAGATCCATAAGGCAAATTTTCCTCTA